>NW_006408642.1:2855656-2859941 GCF_000296735.1 Chrysochloris asiatica
TACAATAGTGAATAACTGCCATCAGGTCTGACTGTGAGGCTAGGAAATATAAAGGTAGATGTTTTTTGACAAAAGGAGGAGAGTGCTTGATTTTGCAGAGCCCAGGAGTGGAGGTCCCTGGGACCATCAAGTGAGAGAAACGGAGAATGTGACACTACCCAGAGAGTCAGTAATGCCAGGGATGGAGACAGAAACGATGACGTGGACAGATGGAGTGGCTGGGGCCACTGGACTCAGGGAGGGAGAAGAGCTGTGTGCTGGAGGCTGGGGATGGGGGGTGGCGCCTGTGTGGTGTACTGTCTGGGATTATTTGATGATGCATGAAGGGGATTATAATCATTGCAATGAAACGAAATACAGTAGGATGAGTGTAAAGCTGATGTTCTCCCATGTAAACCTCACAATAAAAACTTAAAAAATAAAAAATAAAAAAAGTTTGTGGAAATATTCCATTCTCTTTCAACTTCATTTTTCCGTGAATTCTTTGAAGCCCCTCAGATTTTGCTATGACCCGTAAGTTTATAAATTCATTGGTATAGCACCAGGCCTGTCTCCCTCAATCAAATGGATTAGCACAGTAGCTGCAATAACAGATTCAAACATACTGGTGGTCATGAAGAAAGTGCAAGGTCTTTCAACATTTTGTTCTCTTGTACACAAGGTCACCATGACTCAGAGTCAACTTGACAGCAGATGGCAACAACAATATAGGCTTGTGTGTCTGTAGATATATCCACCACCCCTTTTGTCAGTTTGTTGTACTGTGGTGGCTTGCATGCTGCAGTGATGCTGTCAGATATGTCACTGATATTTTAAGTATCAGTAGGGTTCCCTAAAGTGGACAGATTTCAGAAATTTCCAGGCTAAGGCAGACTAGAAAGAAAAATCTGGTGATCTGCTCCTAAAAATTAATCACTGGCAGTCTTACAGATGATAGCAAAACACTGTCTGACTCACTTTGGACACATCATGAGGGAGGGATAACTCAGTAGAGGAAGGCATGATGGTTGGTGAAATAGATGACCAACAAGGTTGTGAGATTCCTCAGTAAGAGGGACTGGCATTACAACAATGGACTTGAATGTGCTGGCAATTATGAGGATGGTGCAGAACTGGGAAATGTTTCATTCAGGTTGCCATTCATCAGAGTCAACAAACAACATATATATGTGTGCACGCACACACACAGAAAATTGCATTTTATGCTTACCTGAGTCTGGGTGGTAAACTCTGATGCCATTATTCTAGTGTAAGTCAAGAAGGATTGGTACCAGGATTCTAGTTTATGACTAGATGGCTTTATTCCTAACAAAACCTGTTTCAACATGTCTCTGTGATTACTGATGACCGCAGGCAAGTTCTCTCCATTTACACACTGTTTGTATCCAGGGACCTTAAAAAAAAGGTCCAATCAAAATAGTGGCTTTCTAGAGGATCTGCTGGCTCCTTTAACTTAAGGCAGAGAGGTCATCTCAGAAGACTATAGCTACTGTTTTGGGGGGATTCCAAAGAATTAATCTTAATAGATTTTCTCAAACTACACAGGACTGTCATGGGGACTTATTATGAAGAAATTTTAAGAATATTGAAAACTGCATTAATGAGAAAATGATCAGAAAATCTGCACCAAGAAATTTTTTCCATCTGGAGTCCTGGTGTGGTGCTGTGAGTTAATGTGCTGGAGTGCAAGGTTTGAATTGCAAGGTCGGCAATTCAAGCTCACCAGCTGCTCCCTGGAAACCTTATACAGGGTAGCTATGAGTCAAGAAATAACTCGAAGGCACTTGACAACAATAACAACAATGTACCTGCTCATTCCTTGAGGATAGCAGGGGTTGCCCTATGAGAGTTTCGTGGGAAAATCTTACTGCATTAACCTTCAGACTACTTTTTGTTCCCCAAACTCAAAGAACATTTCAAAATAGCATGAATAGTGTCCCTCCAGGACACCCAAACTGCCCTTTAAGGTGGTGTAAATTGAAGAGCACAGAATTCTTCTGGAAAGGTTTAAATGGAAACATCTTCAGAAGTGTATAGACCTAGGTGGAGGCTATGTTGAGAAACAACAGCTTCACTTTTAAATATTTTTTGCTTAATCATTTTGTAGCAATAATTTTTTTTTCTTTTTAAGTTTTTATTGTGAATTGAGTGATAGCTTACATGGGAGAACATCGGTTCCATTGCAATGATTACAATCCCCTCCGTGCATCATCATTCAGCAGTATTTGCTTCCATTCCTTCTTTTTTTTTTTTGGGGGGGGGGGGGGGGAGTCGGTGATGGGGATGTACACAGAAACACTCAGGAATATATAATCATTTAAACAACCCAGGGGCACATTCTGCAAGCCTGCTTCCTGGCAGCCAGCATATGCCTTTCTCTTTCCATGAGTCCAGAGTCCTAAGCTGCTCTGTCTCTCCAACTTCTCATGGCTGCCTCCACCTCTGGTATTGTGTAGCAAGTAATTTTTAACTTACCCTTATTTTTGACACAAGTGGTATACCAGACACTTGATTATTATTATGTTGTTGTTGTTGTTAAGTGCCTTTGAGTTGATTTCTGACCCATAGCGACCGCAATGCATAGGGTTTCCAAGGAGCAGCTGGTGTGCTTGAACCACCAACCTTGCAGTTCAAATGACTTTACAGTCTGACGCATTAACCCACAGCACCACACCAGGCCTCCCTTGATTATTATAGTCTCATCCAGATACCCCATTTTACAGATTTAAACAAAACAAAATAATAAAAATAATAAAACACAGAGCTGCTAAAGACTAGACTGGCCTGGGTCTCCTGATGTTTCCTGCCATATCTCATGCCCTCGGATTCCTCAGATGTGTACTGTGTGGATAGGATAATTTTGATTCATTTCTAATCATCAGACACTGAAAAATGCAAAATTGCTTAGGAATACAAGCCTCAGATGATGACAGAGTGGTGATAAATACTAACTCTTGCCAGAGAAGAAGTTCCTCTATGGATAATCAACTCTCATGGGCCACTGCATAAATGTACTCTTGGTTGTGGGCCTCCAGCCTCATGCATTATGGATGAAGACTGTTGAAGGGCAGAAAGCATGAACTTTGGCTCCTCTAAAACAAATCAGCACTCAGATCAACCACCACCTGTTGTTGGCCCCGGGCTTGGAAGATAGTAAAACTAAATTGGTGATAAGAGTCAGGCTTATAAAGCAACTGCTACAAGAGATATCACACAAGACAGGAGGAAGGAACCCTAATGAACTCTGTTTTGAGTGTGGTTCCTGTGCCTGAGAGCACTGTCCTAGTTGCAGACTGACTCTGACCCTTGCTTTCCTTCCTCAACATGCCTTGCTGTATTCCAAGGACTCTTCAGGGAAAAACCAACTATCCCCAGAGCCTTCCAGCAAGAAGGGAAACTAGGTTTTCCTGAATCAGAGACTACCAGTCATTCTAATGCTTAGATCTCCCTCAGTCCATCCCTCAAGGCCCCATGTATGATTCCTAGGAGGCAGCCATGCACATTGTGAGGGGAATATGTGCTGCAAAAAAATACATTGGGGAAGCAGGCATACTGTATTTTCTTCTTGGAGCGCCATAACCCGCATTCAAAAATCAAAGTTTCTGACAAGTCCTTACCTTCAATATCTAAATTTGCTTATTTTTATTTAAGCAACTTTTCCAGACTTATTTCAACCCAGAGCACATTTTGTTTTCATAGAGTGCTTGTTAATCCTCCACCTGATTTGACTCTTCATTTAGAATATGGGGGTTGTACCTTGTGTCTGCGTTAGTAGGTGAATGGGGAGAGTAGTACAGCCCTGACTCAGACAACTCTCAAACAATCTGAGCCAAGGAGAGTCAGCCATTCCGTGTGGTGTGGGCTGACTAAACATCTCAGTTCGCCCAGGCCAATCCTCATTTATACATGTCTTCCAGAAGTGTCCCTGTGTGGATGGCAAATTATAGAGCCCCCTTGGCGTTGCATGCCCTTCCAAAGGCTGCCTACTAGTTGAGACCCTCAGGCTGCAAGTGAGTTAATTAATCAGGTCCCTGGGTGATGCAAATGATTAACATGCTTGGCAGCTAACCAGAAGTTGAGATTTGCTGCTAGAGGAGTTGTAGAAGACAGGACTAGCAATGTAGTTCTCAAAACTCACCCACTGCCAACATCCATTCCAGATAAAAACACTCAACAAAATAGGAACTGAAGGGAACTTCCTCAACATAATTAAGAGCATATATACAAAACCAACAGCCTACATTACTCTCAATGGAGAGAAACTGAAAGCCTTCCCTCTGTGAAC
>NW_006408642.1:2860360-2861959 GCF_000296735.1 Chrysochloris asiatica
TGGATAAGTACCAAGTATAGAAATTGCTGGATCAAAAGATAATTCTATTTCCAACTTTCTGAGGAACCGCCGTATTGTTTTCCAGAGTGCTTGGACCATTTTGCAATCCCACCAACAATGTAGGAGAGTCCCAGTGTCTCCACATCCTCGCCAGTATTTATTGTCCTCTACTTTTTTGATCTTTGTGAGATGATATCTCATTGTTGTTTGATTTGCGTCTCTCTAGTGGGAGTCCTGGTGTGGCGCTGTGAGCTAATGTGTCAGACTGCAAGTCATTTGAACTGCAAAGTTAGTGGTTAAGCTCACCAGCTGCTCCTTGGAAACCCTATACAGGGTTGTTATGGGTTGGAATCCACTCTACGGCACTTGACAACAACAACAATAATGGCTAGAGATCGTGAACATTTCTTCATATGTTTGTTGGTTGCCCGGCTCTCCTCCGTGGTGAAGTGTCTATTTTTGTCCTGTGCCCGATTTTTAATTGGGTTATTTGTCTTATTCTTATAGAGGTATTGTAGTTTCCTATAGATTTTAGAAATGAGGCCCTTGGGTGGTGCATCGTTGCAGAAGATTTTTTCCCATTCTGTGGGTTCCCTTTTTTTTTATGTTTTATTGTGAGTTATATGATAGTTTATATTAGAGAACCTCAGTTCCATATTCATTCCATTGTCATGGTTCCAATCCCCTCCATGCATCGTCTTCTGACCAAAGGGCATAACTTAGAATCCCGTACTCTACACTCCCCCTACCCCCTTAGTCTTTTAACTCTCTTGGTAAAGTCTTTTGATGCATATAAGTTTTTTAAAATTTTTAGTATGTCCCATTCATCTATTTTGTTTGTGTAATTTTCAAAATGTTTGGTAGTCTGTGTGTGCCATGTATTAGAGCCCTCACATTTATCCCTATGTTTCCATTGTTGGCCTTTATAATTCTGGGATTCACATTTAGGTCTTTAATCCATGCTGAGTTGGGGTTTTTTTATATATAAGGCATGAGGTAAAGGTCTTATTTCAGTCTTCTGCATATCACTTTCCAGTTCTGCCAACACCATCTGCTGAAGAGACTATCTCCTCCTCATGCAATATACTTAGGCACTTTGTTGAAAATCAGTTAGCTGTATGTGGATGAGTTAATTTCTGGATTCTCATTTCTGTTCCATTGATCAGTGTATCTTTCATTGTACCAGTACCAAGCTGTTAGACCACTGTAGCCATGTAGTAAATTTTGAAATCAGGGAGTAAGAGGCTTCCAACTTTATTCTTGTTTATAGGCAGTGTTTTGCTTATCCTGGGTCTCTTTCCTTTCCATATAAAGTTTGTACTTGTCTTTTCCAACTCTTTAAAGAATGTCGTTGGAATCTGGATTGGGATTGCATTATATGTGTAAATTGCTTTGGGCAGTATTACAATGTCCGATCCTGGGCCAACCTCACTACTGCTGCCACACTTGAGTCCATCAAAGATGCCACCTGGCCAATCCATCTCATTAGGGGTCTTCCTCTTTTTCTCTGACCCTCTACCTTACCCAACATGACATCCTTCTCCAGCGACTGTTTCCTCCGGACAATATGTCCAAAGTATGAGAGACAAAGCTTAGCCA
>NW_006408642.1:2863539-2864164 GCF_000296735.1 Chrysochloris asiatica
AAAGATCTGTAGCTTATCTGAAGTTGATGAGAGAAAGCACTTTATTACACAAAAATGTTGTTGTTTGTAAGTGCCATTGAGTCGGTTCCAACCCACAGCAACCCTGTACAAGTTTTCTGAAGAGTGATGGTAAGCTTGAACTGCAGACATTGCGGTTCAAACTGACTTTGCACATTAATCCACATCACTGTTTCTCTGGGTAGGGTCCCTCACTCCACTCTTCTCCCTTCATGGTCCCAGGGACCTCTGCTCCTGGACTGCAAAGTCAATCATTCCCCTCCTTTTGCTACAAAACGTCTACCTTTACATTTTCAACCCTCACGGTCAGTCCTGATAACAACTATTGACTATTGTAACACAAAAGACCTATGCCCATCTTTCATCAGCCCTGTCCACAAAAATTGGATACTACTCAGTGGAGATTCTACCTTCCTCCACACCCTCTGGATCTAGGCTCTCTCTTGAAAGCTTGTAAGCCAGTCATTTCTTGCCTTTATAGCCACCCATTTTGGGTAGCCAATGTCCAAGTTGCCCATCCCTGTCTTTCCTGTGTATTGAGGGGGTGGGAATGATCCTCGTTGTAAAGATTTGTTCCCTCTTTTGAGCTACTGCATCCATAGTCGTA
>NW_006408642.1:2881099-2882195 GCF_000296735.1 Chrysochloris asiatica
TGTATCATCTGCATATCACAGGTTGTTAATGAGTCTTCCTCCAATCCTGATGCCATGTTTTTCTTTATAGAACCCAGCTTCTTGGATTATTTGCTCAGCATACAAATTGAATAAGTATAGTGAAAGAATACAACCTTGTCACACACCTTTCTTAATTTTGAACCATTCAGTGTTCTCATGTTCTGTTCAAACAACTGCCTCTTGGTCCAGGTACAGATTCCTTGAGCACAATAAAGTGTTCCAGAATACTCATACTTCGCAATACTCATAATAGCTTGTCATGATCCACACAATCGAAAGCCTTTGCGTAGTCAATAAAGCACAGGTAAACATCTTTCTGATAGTCTCTGTAGTCAGCCAAGATCCATCAGACATCAGCTATGACATCCCTTGTTCCACGGCCTCTTCTGAATCCGGCTTGAACCTCTGGAAGTTCTCTGTCAATCTATGCATGCAGCCGTTTCTGTATTACCTTTAGTAAAACTTTACTCAAATGTGATATCAAAGAGATTGTCTGATGATTTCCACATTCTGTTGGGTCATTTCTCTTTGGAATGGGCACAAATATGAATCTCTTCCAATCAGTCGGCCAGATACTTGTCTTCCAAATTTCTTGGTTTCGATGAGTGAGTGCTTCCTATACTGCCTCACTTTCTTGAAAGATTTCAATTTTCATTCCATCAATTCCTGGTGCCTTGTTCTTTGCCAATTCCTTCAATGTACCTTGGACCTCCTCCTTCAGTATCATTGGCTCTTGATCGTATGCTACCTCTTGAAATGGCTGAACATCAACCATTTCCCTTTGGTTCAGTGATTATGTATATTCCGTCCATCTTCTCTTGATGCTTTCTGCATCATTCAATAATTTTCCCAGAGAATCTTCCAATAATGGAAGTGGAGGCTTGCATATTTTCTTCAGTTCCCCCAGCTTGAGAAATGCTGAGTGTGTTCTTTCTTTTTGGTTTTGTGATTCCAGATCTTTGCAGATTTTGTTGTAATATTTGGCTTTATTTTCTCGAAATTATCTTTGAAATTTTCTGTTCAACTCTTGGACCTCCTCATTTTTTCCATTTGCTTTAGCATCTCTACGCTGGAG
>NW_006408642.1:2882295-2892766 GCF_000296735.1 Chrysochloris asiatica
ATTGCTTTGGGCAGTATTGACATTTTCACAATGTTAAGTCTTCCTATCCAGGAGCATAGCACATTCTTTTATTTTTGTAAGTCTCTTTTGTAGTATTGTACATTCTCATAGTACATTCATCCATTTTTGTAAGTCTCTTTTGTAGTATTGTTTTGTAGTTTTCATTGTATAGGTTCTTTGTATTTCTGGTTATATTTATTCCTAGATATTTCATCCTTTGGGCGGCTATTGTAAATGGTATTGCTTTCCTAATATCCTTTTCAGCGCTGTCATTTTTGGTATAGAGGAATCTAACTAATTTTTGTATGTTGATTTTATATCCTGCCACTTTGTTTAATCTTCCAATGAGGTCTAGTAGCTTTTTTTACTGAGTCTTTGGGGTTTGCTATGTATAGGATCATATCATCTGCAAATAGAGGGAGTTTTACTTCCTCTTTGCCAATTTGGATCCTTTTAATTTCCCTTTCTTGTCATATAGCTCTTGCTAAGTCTTCCAGCACAATATTGAATAGGAATGGGGACAAAGTGCATTCTTGTTTGGTTCCTGTTCTCAGATAGAAGGCTTTCAGTTTCTCTCCATTGAGAGTAATGTAGCCTATTGGTTTTGTATATGTCTTAATTATGTTGAAGAATTTCCTTTCATTTCCTACTTTGTTGAGTGTTTTTATCAGGAATGGATGTTGGATTTTGTCAAATGCCTTTTCTATATCAGTCTATATGATCATGTGGTTCTTCTCTTTTTTCTTATTTATATGTTGGATTGCATAGATCATTTTTCTAATGTTGAAACATCCTTGCATCCCTGATATAAATCCCACTTGATCATGATGTATTATCTTTTTGATGTGCTGCTGGATTCTGTTGGCTAGGATTTTGTTGAGAATTTTTGCATCTAAGTTCATGAGAGATATTGGTCTATAATTTTCTTTCTTAGTGACGTCCTTCCCTAGTTTTAGTATGAGGGTTATGCTTGCTTCATAAAATGTATTAGGAGGTTTTCCATCCTCCTCTATATTTTGGAATAATTTGAGTAGACTTGCTGACCACTCTTTCCTGAATGTTTGGTAGAACTCATCAGTGAAGCCAGCTGGTCCTGGACTTCTTTTGGTTGGGAGTATTTTGATGACCTGATCAATTTCCTTTGTTATGGGTCTGTTCAGGTTTTCTACCTCACTCTGTGTAAATTTAGGTAGGTCGTGTTTTTCTAAAAATGTATCCATCTCTTCTAAGTTTTCAAATTTGTTGGGGTACAACTTTTCATAGTATTCTGCTACTATCCTTTTGATTCCTTTGGCTCCATTGTGACATCGCCCAATGCATGTTATTTGTGTCTTCTCCCTCTTTTCTTTTGTTAGGTTTGCCAATGGTCTGTCAATTTTGTTAATCGTTTCAAAGAACCAGCTTCTTGTCCTGTTGATTTTTTCTATAGTTTTTCTGTTTTTTATCTCATTTATTTCTGCTCTAGTCTTTATTATTTCTTTTCTTTTGGTGGCTGTAGGTTCCCTTTGTTGGTCTGTTTCTAATTGTTGTAGATGCTGTGTTAATGTGTTAATTTTGGTTCTTCTTTTTGGATGTGTGCGTTTTTGCAATACATTGTTCTCTCAGTACCACTTTTGTTGTGTCCCAAAGATTTTGGTATGTTGTGTTTTCATTCTTATTTGTTTCTAAGAACTTTGTGAGTTCACGTTTAATTTCTTCTAGTACCCAGTCCTTTTCAGCAGGGTGTTATTCAGTTTCCATTTATTTGACTTTATTTCCTTGGTCTTCCTATTGTTGATTTCTAATTTGGTAGCATTGTAGTCTGAGAAGATGCTTTGTAGTATTTTGATATTTGTAAATTTATGGAGGTTTGTTTTGTGGCCTAAGACATGGTCTATTCTGGAGAATGTTCCATGTGCACTGAAAAAGAATGTGTATTGTGCTGTTGTTTGGTTGAATGCTCTGTACATATGTATGAGGTCCAGTTGGCTGATTGTGTTGATCCGTTCTTCTGTGTTTTTTTCAAGTTTCTTTCTGGTTGTTCTATCCATTTTGGAAAGCGGTATGTTAAAATCTCCCACAATTATTGTAGATTCATCTATTTCTTTCTTCAAATCTATTAGAGTTTGCTTTATATATTTTGAAGCTCTTTCCTTGGGAGCATAGGTATTTATTATGGTTATGTCATCTTTTTCAATTGTCCTTTCAATCATGAGATAATATCCATCTTTATCTATTATGCTGGTTTTTGCCTAAAAGTTTATCAGAGATTAGTACTGCCACTCCTTTTCATTTTTTATTGCAATTAGTTTGGTATATTTTTTTCCATCCTTTGACTTTTAATCTGTTTTTGTCTCTGTGTGTTAAATTGTGTTTCTTGCAGACAGCATATTGAAGGATCTTGTTTTCTTATCCATTCTGCCACCATCCATCTCTTAACTGGTGCATTTAATCCATTTACATTCAGTATAATTATTGATAGGTATGGATTAATTACTGCCATTATGTTGTTGTTTTTTGTGGTGTTGTTGCTTTCTTTGTTCAGTACCATTGATTCTTGACCATTTACTACCTCTGGGAAAGACTGAACATTGACCATTTCTTCTTAGTGCAGTGACTCTGTGTATACCTTCCATCTTCTTCTTTTTTAAAATTTTTGTTGTGAATTGAGTGAAAGTTTACAGAGCAGATCATCAGTTTTACATTCAACAAATCATATACTTTGTTTAATTAAAATGATTATAATCGCCTCTATGTACCATCAGTTAACAGTATTTCTTTCTATTCATTTTAGCTCTATTTTTTTTTTTTTAACACTTAAGCATATATAATAATTTACACCACCAAAGGGTACCTTCTGCAAATCTGCCTCCTGACCACCAGCTCTCAGTTCCTCTCTTTCCATGAATCTGGAGTCCTCAGCTGCTCCCTCTCTTCATGTCCCCATCTCTGCCTCCATCTCTAATGTCACTGCTTCTCTGGATAAGGTTCCACATTCTGCTTGTGCTCTTCTCCCTAGGGTCCTCTGTTTCTGGACTGTAAGATTAGCTACTCCCCCTTTTTTGTTACAAAACTTCTACCTTTACTATTGTGACAGTTGCAATTAGCCATGATAACTCTTACTCACTATTGACTCATAAGAATCTTATCCCCATCTCTTTTAACCAGACCCATCTAGACAGGATGAAAACTATTCAGTGGGGACTTTATCTTCCCCCCAACCCCACACTCTTAACTAAGGTCCCTCTTGAAACCTTGTAAGCCAGTCACTTCATTCCTGTATTGCCCCCTCATTTTAGGTAGCCAGTGTCTAAGTTGCCCATCCCTGTCTACCCTGTGTACAGAAGGGATAACATTGATACTTGATGTGAAGACTCCTGACCTTGAGGTTAGCAGCCCAGTTCATAACTACTACACTACCAGAGCTCCTTAATTCTCCCATAAAGCCCCCAAGAGGAGCGCAGCCTTGCTCACATCTGATATTAGCTCAGTTAAACCTCTTTGAGACTTGGTTTGGTTTGGATTTTTATTATATTCTTTAACTTGTTCAAGGATGAAGTAAGGTTTGGAGTTATCCACAAAAGAAAGACCTTAAAGACCTCTAGAACAATAAAATAGTAAGTTTGTGTTATTTTAAGTTATCAGGTTTGTGGTCATTTGTTACAGCAGCCATAGGAAAAGAATATAGGAGGAGCTGGGGGCTCATAGGTAATGGCCTTCTAGCTGAAGCAAAATCTGGGAGGAAGTTGCTTCTGGAAGAGGGTGTGAGAATTAGACAGGCCAATAAGGGGTGAAGATGCTCTGGGCAGAGGAGACAGTAAGAGCAAAAGTAAGAGTCCCACGTGTTTCTGACCACACTTTCTGAAAAAAATAACATGCCCACTGGCAATTCTGGCCCCACCAGGCAGTATATGTAGAGCTTTTTGATGCATAATTAAGCTTGTCTTTGGAATGGAGAGGGCCTCTGAATGCCTCTGGGATGTGCAGTCCTGGTCTTGGGGCAGAGTGAACTATGAACCTACATTTTTTATTTTTTCAGCTCTAAATTTCAACTTTTTTCAACTCTAAATTTCAACTTTTTGTTGTTGTTGTTATAAAGGTAGAGTACAGCATCCAGTTGATATGAAGTGAGGGGATATGCACAAGAACTCCCAAACTTGCAGATAGTACCCATTTTACCTAGCCTCAGTGGCTTGATTATCAGAACTCGACTAGAGGAAGATTTATTAAAAAAACAAACAATTTTTGATAAAGGATAATGAGGGTAAATTGCTACAATTTGATGAACCTGACCTATACTCATGGAGGTAGTAACTCTAAATACCAACAGAGACGGAAGGAATCTTCACATCAAGTATCAGTGCTATTCCCTCTGTACAAAGTGTAGATAGGGACGAGCAACTTAAATATTGGCTACCTAAAATGAGAGGTGATGGAGGCTTAAAGTGACTGGCTTACAAGGCTTCAAGAGGGAATTTAGATTAAGAGTGTGTGGGGAAGAAAGAGTCCCCACTGAATAGTTTTCATCTTGTCTAGGCATGTCTGGTTAAAAGAGATGGGGATAAGATTCTTATGATTCAATAGTGAGTAATTGTTATCATGACTAATTGTGACTGTCACAGTTGTAAAGGTAGAAGTTTTCTAACAAAAACTTGGGAGTAGTTAGACTTACAGTCTAGAAACAAAAGACCCTAGTACCATCAAGGAAGAAGAGCACCTTATCCAGAGAGGCAGCAACACCAGAGATGGAGGCAGAGCTGGGGACATGGAGAGAGGGAGAAGCTGAGGACTCTAGACTCATGGAAAGAGAAAGACTGAGTGCTGGCAGCCAGGAGGCAGATTTGCAGAAGGTGTCCTTTTGTGGTGTAAATTATTGTATATGTCTGAGTGTTTAAAAAAAAAAAAAAAGCTAAAGTTAATAGATCGAAATACTATTATCTGATGGTTCATGGAGGGGATTATAATCATTGTAATGAAACAAGGTGTATGATTTGTTGAATGTAAAACTGATGATCTGCCCTATAAACTTTCACTCAATTCACAATAAAAACTTAAGAATAAATAAATAAATAGTACCTATTGGTAGCGTAGTTGTTACGAATCGGGCTGCGAAACACAAGGTCAGCAGTTCGAAACTACCAACTGCTCCACGGGAGAAAGATGAGGTTTTCTACTCCCGTAAAGATTTACAGCCTTGGAAACCCTGTTCAGGGTTGCAATGGGTTGAAACTGACTCAATGGCACTTAACAACAACAACAACAATTGGATATACTTCCTTAAAAAAAAAAAAAAAAGACTCTTAATGGTTATATGCAAACTTGCTTTCTTCCTTACATAATTTTGAGAATACTTTGGCATATAATTAAATGATTTTTTAAAAACTTAATATCCTATCATTAGATACTTCTTCAGATTTCTATTTATCAATCATATTGATGAAAAACTTTGTCAATAAAGGCACCACATTGCAGGACTAAAAGGTGTGGATCTTTTTAAGACTTTGAATATGTGGCCGAATTGCTACCCAGAAAGGTGTTCTCTAAGTACATTCCATCCAGCAGTTGTTAAATACCTCTACCCATCCCGAGTACAGTGTTATCCTTAACAACGCTTCCCACACCCATTGCCATCTAATAGGACTCCTAGTGATCCTGCAGGACAGATTAGAACCGCTTGCTAGGTTTCTGAGACTGTAAATCTTTATAGATCAAGAAGATGGCCTAATCTTCCACCTGCAGATCAGCTGATGGGTTGAAGTACTGATCTTTCTGTTATCAGCCCAGTGCTTAACCCCCTACACCACCAGAGCATCTTAAAAATGGCTGACTATACATTTTAAATGTTTTCTCGTTGCTGTTTTAATATACTCCCTGAGTTGCTAATGAGTTTAGAAGTTTTTTCATTTGTTTATTGGCCATTTGTGGTTCTTTTGTGAATTGCGTATTCAAGTTCTTTGCTCACTTTTCACTTGGACTGTTCATCTCTGTCTTATTGATTTGTGAAAGTCTCCATCTGATTTAATGAAAAGTTTAAATCCCCATTGCAGCTGTCAGAAATGCTGATGACTGCAGTTGTGTGCTGATCTAATTGTTTTAATTCCACTAATGATTCAGAGGCTAATGAAGGTGTAGATCTGATTGATGGCGCTTAAAAAAGCAATGTAATTAGAGGCTTCCTCTTCCAATCAAAAGAGCCAACTATATTTGTCAATTCAACTTCCTACTTCCTATTTTGAAAGATGCATTTAAATATACACCATTGGGTCTTGGCAGGGTGGTGAGGAGGACATCAGAAGCAGGTCTGGTTGTTACATAACTCTCCAATTAATTTAGGGTTTTAGTTCCTCTTTTTAGTTTCATATTTTGACTTTAAAGTGGAAGCTTCAAATCTCTTTGGTTCATTTCTGCCTCGGCTGCCTCCAGAACCAAAAGTGAGGATGTCACCTAGCAACCAGGGCTCTGCTTATAGAAAGAGGAGCCTCAGCCTTGGCCAAGAGAGGAAAATCACCAGTTGGAATAGTTTTCACTTTGAATTAGAAAGTAACCAAAGGAACAAAACCTAACAAGATGTTATAGTCACATTGTTTTCCTGGAGAAACCCAGGCTGGCAGAGCCTCAGGTGCAGAGGTGGTGTGTGGGGGCCAACTTTCAGCACAACTTTAAGAACCTTTGCTTCCTACTCTGAGGGTTGATGAGAAACTGAATGATTTAAACTGAAACCCAAAAAGGAGTTTCTAACTTCTCTGCACCTCAACCCCTGGGTGATCCAGTCCCTACTCAGGGCAACCTTATATATCATAGAATCAGACGTTGCCTGATTCTGTACCCTCTTCATCATCTGAATAGCTGTTTGGTCAGGTGTCGTTGTTAGCCATCTTTAAATCCTAGTGACTGAGCAGAACTGCTCCACAGGGTTTTCTAGGCTACAGTCTTTAGCCTGAGGAGCCATTCCAACAGCCAACCTCTTGGTTGACAAATGAGGACAAATTTATACCACCAGGGTTCTTTCATGATTGAAGACAAGTCATTTAATCTCTTAGCTCCCTGCTGCTCCCCCATAGTCAGTACTGGGAATACTGGGCTCAAGGCTTCACCCAAGAATTGGGGCATGAAGAAGGCTGATCCCCAGCAGTTCAAATTTAACCTCTGGGTCTACGCAAGAATATGCAAGTGTACTCTAGGCTGGGGAGTGATAGTAATGCCTCCAGGGGTTCTGAAGGAGCCCTGGAGGCCTATTGGGTTATCAGGTGGGCTGATAACCTCAAGATCAGTAGTTTGAAGCCACTGGCCACTCCACAGGAGAAAGATAAGTTTTTCTGCTCCCATAATGATTTAAAGCCTCAGAAACCCTATCTGTTGTTAAGCGCTTTCGAGTCAGTTCTGACTCACAGCAACCCTGTATAGGATTCATGAGGAACAGCTGGTGGGTTTGAACCACCAACCTTGTTGTTAGCGGTCAGGTGCTTTTCTACAGTGCCACACCAGGACTCCTTGGAAACCTGTTACAGGGTCACTGTGCATCAGAACTCTATGACACCTAACAACAACAACAAGAAAGTTCTGGGCCTGCTGGAAGGGGGTATCAGACAGCCAGAAGTAGGGAAAAATGAGGGTTACTGTGGTTCTGAGGAGAGGAAATGCAATGGCTGGCTGGCTTCAACTATTGTAATCCCAGTGGCAAGATTCTCCCTATTTAGTAATTGCAGTGTCGTTCCTCGAAACAATTCATCCCGCGCACATAAACACACTTCCTCTGATTCATTCTCATAGATTTACTGCTTCTTCTCTCTTAGTCCTGCGTTTTCTACATGGGAATGCTGCTGAGCATAATAGAAGCAGAGGCCTTAAATGTCTACTGTGGTTTGGCTTACTCTCTGGCTGTCTGCCCTTTGTTAACAGAAAGCTGAGTCCCAGGCAGCCACTGTTCCAGGTAAAGATGGAGATTGAGGAGACACATAATGCAGACCTGAATTTAGCTGTAGCCTGATTTAGAGTCTTCTCAGCCAACCCCAGGCTTATGAACAAGGAAAATGAAATGTTTGTTGTTATAAGGCACTGAGATCTGGGGACTGCTTGTTAATCAGCTTTATTGCACAGTCAGCTAGAGTGCTCCCTGGAGGCTGGGATGGCCTAACTTTGTCTGTCATACTTTGGACATATTGTCAGTTGCTGGAGAAGGATATCATGTTTGGTAAGGTGGAGGGTCAGAGAAAAAGAGGAAGACCTCCAGTGAGATGGATTGGCAATATGGCAGCATCAGTTGGCTTAAGCGTCACAATTGTGAGGTTGGCCCAGGACCAGGCAGTGTTTCATTCTGTTGTGCATAGGGTCACTATGAGTTGGTACTGACTTGAAGGCACCTAACAACAACAACAACCATTATTCTTTATCACATTTTCCTCTTGAGACCCTGATTCCTGTGTTTTCTGAAGTCTGGTAGGTCAGTTTTTCATTTAATTCTGTGAGCTTTATTACCTCCTTCTGATAAATTCCATTCTTTGTAAAATTGGTTGGAATTCATTTTTGTTGTTTGTAATTCATGTTTGTATATGACTGATAGAGCTTGTCTACCAAACCTTCTTGAGGTGCAATGGATCACCTCTATGTAGTCTTTCTAGCCATGGTCTTGTAACTCCCACCACATGATTGTGTGGGACTATGCAAATAAGGTACTTGAGGCCCAGCAAAGGGATTGGACAGCTTGTTGATAATGCATATAAGGTGCATGCTTCTTTGTGGGGGTGGGACCTGCAAATAAGATATATGGAACAAGGAGATTGGTCAGTTTTGCCCTCTCACTAGGCAGGGCAGGCAGAAAAAGTGCAAGTCTTTTTCAACTGCATAGATCCTGCTAACCACCTGCCAGTGGCATCGCCTGACTTTGGGGTCCCTGGATACTTTTATATCCATGGGGCCAAACTCAGAGCCTGGAACAAAGATGTAGTTTTTAAGTTGTTAGTTATTTGAGTGCGGTAATGAGAAAGTGACTGGGTCTTCTTGGACAAGACTAAGCACATAAAAGAAATACAGTTTTGGCCAGTGCTGTGTTTATTTTGATCCTGAGACTGAATCTGACTACTATCTCTGAATGGCACAAATAGTTAAGCACTCAACTACTAACTGAAGGGTTAGCAGTTTCAATGCATCCAGAGGTGCCTTGGAAGACAGGCCTGCCCATCTGCTTCCCAATTCTCAGTCTGAGAACCCTATGGAGCAGGTCTGTTCTGCACACAAGGGCCATAGTGAGTCCGAATTGACACCAAAGCAACTGGTTGAGTTAGTTTTTTAATATCTTCTTCACCTTGTTCAAGGATGAAGTTGGGTCTAGGGTCAGCCACAGACCAGACATTATTGGGAAATGTTTAAATGAAGGATCCAATGCTTAAAATTCACTCAGCCCTTTCTGCTACTTGTTGATGAAACCGTATCTGTCTGTGTCTGAAGGCTCACTTAATGCAGCACATGAAAAAGGTCTGGTGTAGAAAAGCAATAAGCCCAAATTGACAAAGATAATAAAGGGAAGACTAGGGATTAGAACCAGGATCTTTAGATTGGTAGTTCTCTCTCTGATGGAAAGGCAGACCATAGAACCTCCAGCTGGGTTTTTCCATTGAGTCTCCTTACAGACTATTGATGGGTAGGGCATCACCACCCTGTGCCAACCTCCATAGCCGCAAGGCCTGCTATTCTCTGCCTAGGAGGATTCTTAAAATAAGATTGCTGTCTGCCTCTGTGGGCTGCAGCCAGCTGTCTCGGTACACTTGGTTCCTGAATTACAATTTCCTACTCTTTACTTGTGGTGATAATAGGTGTCACAGTAACTGTCCATTTCTGTCCTCATAGCCAGGGCTTGCTCAGGCAGGAGAGAAGTCCAAGTCCAAAGAAATAAGGTGAGTGGCAAGTAATGGGCCCGGCAGGACTTTATGAACCAGAGGATCTAAGTTCAAATCCTGACTCTGACACTTACTGGATCTCTGAGCCCCATTTTCTAATTTGTAGGGTGTAATAACTTCAGACAGTTGATGAGAGGTGAATACAGTGTACAGTGCAATGCACTGCTCATATATACAACCTTTTTGGCCCTGTATTTATAAGTTTGCTAAAAATAATTGGTTTGGTCACACCCTGGCCTGCGACATTGCATCTGGCAGACATTGGACAGTATACTATGCAAATAAGGTGACTGGGCCTACCAAGGGATTAGGTCTGTTTGTTCTCTTGTTGGGATGAACAGGTGTCATGGATTGAATTGTATCTTCCCAAAATACGTGTCAACTTAGACGGGCCTTGATTTGCAGTGCTTCTTGTTGTTAGGGGCCATCGGATTGGTACCCACGCATTGCACCCTTATGCACAGCAAAACAAAACACTGCTCAATCCTGGGTCAACCTCACAATTGTTGCCACACTTGAGTCCATCGATGCTGCCACTTGGCCAATCCATCTCATTGGGAGTCTTCCTCTTTTTCTCTGACCCTCCACCTTACCAAACA
>NW_006408642.1:2894726-2913346 GCF_000296735.1 Chrysochloris asiatica
TGTAGTCAATTTGATTTCTATGTATTCCATCTGGTGAAGTCCATGTGTATAGTCATCTCTTATTCTGTCTAAAGGAGGTATTTGAAATGAACAAATCATTGATTTTGCAGAATTCTATCATGCGTTCTCCAGCATCATTTCTATCACCAAGGCCATATTTTCCAACTACTGATCTTTCATCTTTGTTTCCACGCTTTGCACTCCAATCACCAGTAATGATCAATATATCTTGATTGCATGTTTGATCAATTTCAAATTCAAAAATTTGGTAGAATTCTTCTATTTCATCTTCATTGGCTTTAGTGGTTGTTGCATACATTTAAATACTAGTGGTATTAACTGGGCTTCTCTATAGGCACATGGATATTATCATATCACAGACACCGTTGTGCCTCATGACTGATGTTCTTTTTGATAATGAATGCAACACCATTCCTCTTCAATTTGTCATTCCAGGCATAGTAACCCATGTGGTTGTCAGATTCAAAATGGCCAATTCCAGTCCATTTCAGCTCACTAATGCCTAAGATACCAATATTTATGCTTTCCATTTCAGTTTTGACCCCTTCCAGTTTTCCCAGATTCATACTTTGTACATTCCATGTTCCAATTTTCAGTGGATGTTTACAACTCTTCCTCTTCATTTTGAGTTGTGGCCCATCAGCAAATAAAGGTCCCGTAGGCTTTTCTCCCATGGGCTTTACTCCATTCACATCATCACAGTCAACTCTACTTTGAGGAGGCAGCTCTTCCCCAGTCACATTTTGAGTATGTTCCAGCCTGAGGGGCTCATTTTCTGTCACTATAGCTGACAGAGTTTCTCTGCTATTCATAAGGTTTTCAGTGAAAATAAATACTCAGAAATAGTTCATCACTATTTCTTCCTAGTCTGTCTTTGTCTGGAAGCTCATCTGAAACCTGTCCACCATGGGTGACCCTGCTAGTATTTAAAATACTGGTGGCATAGCTTTCGAATCACAGCAACTCACAAGTCATCATAGTCTGACAAACTGACAGACAAGTGGTGGTCTCAGTGGTTAGGCACTATGTAATGGAGTAATTGTCCCTTGTGATGTGATCCACCAATCAGTTGCAAGGGGATTAGTGTGCGATGCAACACCCTTACTCCCATCACAGCCCTGATCCAATGTGCAGGAAGTTTCCTTGGGGTGTGGCCTACAGTACCTTTAGCTTATAAGAGATAAAAGTCTTGGGAGAGAAGCAAGTAGACAGAGGGGGATCTCACCAAAGAAAAAAGTGCTGGGAGCAGAGTATGTCCTTCAAATCAAGGTTTCCTGCTCTGAGAACCTCCTATACTGAGGAGAAGACAGGTGCCAAGACACATGGAGATCTCAAGGGATGCCAGACTCACAGATAGTGAAAGGAGACAAGGGCCTTCCCTGAAAACCCACAGAAAGAGAAAACCTTCCCTGAGACTTTGGACTTCTAGCCTCCTAAACTATAAGAGAATAAATGTGTTTGTTAAAGTCACCACTTGTGGTATTTCTTTGATAGCAGCACTAGAAAACGAAGATGGGAGACCCCATGGAGCATGCCTCAGACTTGTCTTCTACAAAGAAGTAAAGAAGTTGGGGTGTTTATTTACCCATTCTGCTTTGTTATTGTTTGAGGGCTTTGCGGGGTGAGGTTTAACTCCCCAGCATAGCTTTTTCCTTGTGCTAGGTCAGTGGGCTAAGGCAGCCGGAGATGTTCTTGAAGCAGCAAGTTGCAGCTGTTGGGATTTGGATGTCATGAGGTTCACATATACAAGAATGGCCAGGGATGAGCACCCACAGCATCTGCTACAAGGGCTCAAAGCTCATCGGAAAAAGCCAGACCTGTTATAATGAGCTCAAAGTGTGCTCAGATGTTGCCAGAAACAGAACACAAACCTGAAAATGTGAGCGGGTGCCAGCAGTTTTGGGAGGTGGAGGAGTCAGGGATGAGATAAGGGGTTCTGGACATTAACTGAGTGGTTGTGGAAGTCCCAAGCCTTAAATTCCTGGGTGCTGGCCACAGTAAGTGGCAAGTCACTTTAGGTCCATTGGAGATATATGAGCCCAGAAAGTTCAGTGGGGCCATCAGCAAAGCCTTGGGCACCGTGATAGTTAAGGTTTTGTGTCAACTTGACTGGGGCAGAATTTCCAGTGGATTGGCAGTTGAGTTGTGATTATACCCATGGTAAGATCTAATGCAGTGTAGTTAATTCTATGATTGGCTATGAGCAGGCACAGTTAACTCTATGATGATTGGCTATGAGTAGCCAATCATTGAAAGGATGCTTCCTCAGGGATATGGCCTGCCTCCAATATAATGGACACTCAGGCAAAGCTTGCTACTGTAAGCTGGGTCTGGATATTCCTTCTGGATTGTTCTCCAACCTCCTGTTCTTTGGACTGGAGTCAGTGGCCTGCTTTATTACCTACCTGCCTGCTGAAACTGCCTGCTGATTTTGACTCATCTGACCCTGATTTGGAACTCTCCCACCTCTACAATTGTGAGCCATTTTCTTGATATAAACTTCTCTTTATTTATATATATATAGTTGTTGTTGTCAAGTGCCATTGAGTCAGTTCCAACCCACAGCCACCCTGTACAGGGTTTCTGAGGAACAGTTGGTGAGCTTGAACCACCAACCTTTTGGTTCAAACCAACTTTGCAGTCTAGCACATTAACCCATAGTGCCACACCAGGATTGTCTGGATGTACTGGGGCAACTTGGGAACCTGTTGAGGGACTTCCTCACTTCTTTTAAAACATACTCCCTCCAACCAAAACGGAAGGATTCTTCACATCAAGAATCAAGCCTGTACTCTCAGTACACAGGGTTGACAGGGAATGGTAACTTAAACATTGGCTATCAAAAATGAGGGGCTATATAGCCATGAAGTGGCTGGCTTACAAGGTTTCAAGAGCATGCTTAGTTTCAGAACGAGAGGGGTAAGGTAGACTTCCCACTGACTAGTTTTCCTCTTGTCCAGAAGCATCTGTGAAAGGGGTTGGGGGAGGATGGAGATAGGATTCTTTTGACTCAATAGTAAGTATTTGTTATCATGACTAATTGTGATTACCACAACTGTAAAGGTAGAAGATGTGAAACAAAAGGGAGTGGGGGTGGGGAGCAGTAGCTAAGCTTTTATTCCAGGAACAGAGGACTGTAGAACCATCAAGAGAGAAAAGCATGAATGAAGCGTGGGATCCTAACCAGAGAAGCAGCAACACCAGATACAGAAACAGAGGGGATGGCATGGAGAGATCGAGCAGTTGAGGACTCTGGACCCATGGAATGAGAAATGCTGTGTGCCCGCAGGCAGCAGGCTGCCTTGCAGAGTTTACCCTTTAGTCATTTAAACAAATATTTTCTCTGTGTTTTGTGTTCATAAAAAAAAAAAAGAGAGGGAGAGAATAAAGGTAAAATACTGTTAACTGATGCATGGAGGGGATTATAATCATTGCAATGAAACAAAATTGGATTGTAAAGTATAAAACAGATGATCTGCCTGTAAACTGTCAATTAATTCACACTAAAAATCTTTTTTTTAATTGACAACAGCAAAAAAAAAACAAAACAACCACACTCCCTGTTTTGAAATCACCCAGCTTTGATTATGAGCACTTTTGCATCATTGTTAGCTTTGGAGAAGAGGAGGATGGGCGCAGGCAGACTCTGGGAGGAGAACATGGACAATGGCCATGTTCCTTGATTTCAGTGGGCTGAGTTGAGTAGCCCAATATGAAATGGGCAACCCAGAAAAAAATGACAGCTGGATTAAGGAGTCTAGTAATGTGAGAAAAGGGATGAATTCTGTGTGAATACTAGATTTGCACAGCCTCCCACTGAGGACAGCAAATAGAAAAATTCAGAGATCCCTTATGCTGCATATGCCAACTATCAGAAATTTCCATTGGATTTGGATTTAGATTTGAATGGAGTACTTGAGATCCCTGAATGATTTTCAGACAGTTCTACAAAAGAAAAAAGCTAAGCTTTGTGACATCCAAATAGAAGTATAATAAAATAAAATTTGTTATTGTTATTAGATGCCATTGAGTCACTTGTGATTCATAGGGACCCTATGCACAACACAGAATGGAACACTGCTCAATTCTGTACCAACCTCACGATCATTATTGTACTTGAGTCCATTGCTGCTGCTATTGTACCAGTCCATCTCATTGGGGGTCTTCCTCTTTTTCACTGACCCTCCACGTTTCCAAGCAGGAGGTCTTTCTCCAGAGACTGGTCCCTACAGATTGAATAAGTATGGTGAAAAGATAATCAATAATATAGTAAGATTGTTGCTGTTAAGTGCCATCAAGTCGGTTCTGCCCCATAGAAACCCTGCATAGCGTTTCTGAGGAGCAACTGGTGAGCTTGAACCGCAGTCCTTGTGATTCAAGTGACTTTGCAGTCCAGCACATTAACCTACAGTGCCACATCAGGACTCCCAAAATACCTGACTATTCTCATATAATGCAACTAAAATTTTGCTAAAGATAATTTTAAAATGGCTACAACAGTACATTGACAAGAAACTGCTAGAGGCTCAAATCAGATTCGGAAGAGGATGTGGAACAAGGAATATCATTGCTCATGTGCAATGGATGTTGGCTAAAAGCAGAGAATACCAGAAAGATGTTTACCTGTGATTTATTGACTATGAAAAGACTTTCAACTGTGTGGATTATGACAAGCTATGGACAACATTGTGAAGAATGGGTATTCCAGAACACTTTATTGTGATCATGAGGAACGTGTACATAGACAAAGAGGCAGTCGTTCAAACAAAACAATGGTTTTAAATCAGGAAAGGTGTGTTCCAGGGTTGTATTCTTTCACCATCCTTATTCAATCTGTATGCTGAGCAAATAATGTGAGAACCTGAGTTATATGAAGAAAAGTGTGGCATCAGGATTGGAAGAAGACTCATTAACAACTTGTGATATGCATATGATATAGCCTTACTTGCTGAAAGTGAAGAGGACTTAAAATACTTACTGATGAAGATCAAAGACCACAGCCTTCAGTATGGGTTGCATCTCAATGTAAAGAAAAAAAAAAAATCTCACCACTGGATCAATAATTAACATCATGATGAATGAAGGAAAGATTGAAGTTGTCAAAGACAACTATCAGTGCTCACGGAAGCAGCAGTTAAGAAATCAAATGACATATTGCATTGGGCAAATCTGCACAAGACCTTTTTAAAATGTTCAAGAGCAAAGATGTCAGTTTGAGGACTAAGGTGCAACTGACCCAAGCCATGGTATTTCAGTAGCCCCATATGCTTGTGAAAGTTGGACAATGAATAAGGAAGACTGTAAGAGAATTGATACATTTGAGTTATGATATTGGAGAAGAACATAAAAGTACCATGGACTTCCAGTAGAAACCACAAATCTGTATTGGAAGAAATATAGCCAGAATGGTCTGTTTGAAGCCAGGATGCTGAGACTTTGTGTGTCATACTTCATGTCTCATACTTCAGACATATTACATATATATATACATGTTGTTTTTGTTAAGTGCCGTCGAGTCGATTCCGACCCATAGCGACCCTGTACAGGGTTTCCGAAGGTGTAAATCTTTACGATATATATATATACCATGCTTGATAAATTGAGAGGCAGCAAAAAAAGAGGAAGACCCCCAATGAGATGGATTGGCAGAGTAACAGCAGCAATGGGCTCGAGTGTAACAATTGTAAGCATGGTGCAGGACCGGGTAGTTTGGTTCTGTTGTGTATAGGACCGCTATGAGTCGGAACTGACTCAACAGCACCGTACAACAACAGTATGCATGGAAAAATGACAAAAGAACTTTTAGAAGCTGAGTTCCCATTATAAAGTTTTCTTTGGGAGTCTATAAATATGTTGTTTGTTGTGAAGTACCATTGAGTCGGTTCCAACCCATAGCGACCCTGTATAGGTTTCCGAGGAGCAGCTGGTGCCAATAATTGCCATTTTACTATCATTTGTTTAATACCTCCTATCCACTGGTCATCTTGTTTTTCGTTTTTCACTGCATTGAGGCCACATAATTCCAATGTGAGGAAACAAATACACCAGGAGTTTAACTGCTTTGTAGGCATGGTAAGTATTGAAGCCAGGACTCAGCCCTAGATTTCTCAGGTTGCGAAGCCCGCCATTTAAATCCCTCCTGCCACAGCTCTGTGTCTTTTAGTGAAAATATAATTTTTGTCAGTATTGAGGTTCTGTCCAATTTATCTACTCTTCATCATAGTCAGAATTTTTCAGACCCCTGCAGTACTGCATGGAACCCATGCTTCTAACTGAAAATTTGAATTTGGTGATCGTTCCATGCTAATTAACTATGAAGGCTGAAATTTTACAGACCAGATGTAGCACATAGATTTGCTTAGTTTGCCCTTGTTGTTAGTTGTTGTCAAGTCATCGCCAACTCAAGATGACTTTGTGAATAACAGAAGGAAACATTGCTTTGTCCTGAGTCATCCTAACAGAGAAGCTTTTGTCTCTGAGCCCACTGTTGCAGCCACTTTGTCAATTCATCTCATAGAGGGTTTCCCTCATTTAGCGAACCCTCCACTTCACCAAATATGATGCCCATCTCTAGCAATTGGTCTTTCCAGATGGCATGTCCAAAGTAAGCATGCTAAAGTTCCATCATTCTCACTTCTAAGTAGCCATCTGGCTGTATTTTCTCCAAGATAAATTTGTTTATTTTTTTCTGGTAGTCCATGGAGTAATCAGTATTTGTCACCAACAGAGTTTGAAATTAATCTGAATAACACTTTTTTCTATCAAAATCAGAATTTCCAATTCTTTTAGAAAAATCAGAGGATAACAACACTGAGCATTGGCTTTACCACAGTTCCCATATGTGTGTGAGTTATGTAATATGACTCTTTTAGCCATAGTCTTTGAGATTCTCATGCAATGATTGGGTGAGACTAAGGATGGAGAGTTATGGATTGAATTGTGTGCCCTCCAAATATGTGTTAACTTGGCTAGATTATGATTCCCAGTATTGTGTAGTTAATCCTTCATTTTATGTTCTGACATGATTATCCTCCATTGTGTTATGTGTTATAAATTCTAGCCTTTGTGTTGTAAATCCATACCTGTGTTTATGGCCCATTTTGGAGTGAGTTGTCCCTTATGTCAGTGAGGTAGGATTAGGGTGGGATGGATTTTTAGTCATTGCCTTACTAGTGGATGTTACTCAAGTCACCACCCGTACCCCAATCACCACACATACTACCCTTACTCAAGTTACAACCTTATTAGAATTACACCTTTTATCTTCTTGTTGTTTTTGTTGTTAGGTGCCATCGAGTCGGTACTGACTCATAGTGACCCTATGCACAACAGAACAAAACACTGCCCGGTTCTTGACTAACCTCACAATTATTGTCATGCTTGAGCCCCTTGATGCTGCCACTTTGCCAGTTCATCTCGCTGGGGGTCTTCCTCTTTTTCTCTGACCCTCCACCTTACCAAACATATCCTTCTCTGGTCACTGGTCCCTCCTGACAATATGTCCAACATAGGAAAGATGAAGTTTGGCCATCCTGGCCTCCAAAGAGCACTCTGGCTGCACTTCTTCCAACACAGATCTGTTGGTTCTTTTGGCAGCCCATGCACTTTCAATATTCTCCTCCAACACCATAACTCAAATGCATCAGTTCTTCTATGATCTTCTGTATTCACTGTCCAACTTTCACATGCATATGAAGTTATTGAAAATACCATGGTTTGTGTCAGGGGTACCTTAGTCCTCAAGTTGACATCTTTGCTCTTCAACACTTTCAAAAGTTCCTATGCAGCAGATTTGCCTAATGCAATATATCGTCTGATCTCTTGACTGCTGCTTCCACGACTGTTGATAGTTGATCCAAGAAGAATGAAGTCCTTGACAACCTCAAGTTTTTTTCTCTGTTGATAAGAATGTTGTTTATTGGTCCAGTGGTGAGGATTTTTGTTTTCTTTACATTGAGATGCAATCCATACCTAAGGCTATGGTCTTTGATCTTCATCAGTAAGTATTTTAAGTCCTCTTCACTTTCAGCAAACAAGGTTGTATCATCTGCATATTGCGGATTATTAATGAGTATTCTTCCAATCTTGATGTCACGTTTTGTTTTTTTTTCATATAACCCACCTTCTGAGATTATTTCCTCAGCATACAGGTTGAATAAGTATGGTGAAAGAATACAACCCTGTCACATACCTGTCTTAATTTTAAACCATTCAGTGTTCTTATGTTCTGTTCTAACACCTGCCTTTGGTCTGCGTACAGGTTCATCATGAGCACAATTAAGTGTTCCAGAATACTTATACTTCACAATGTTGTCCATAGCTTGTCATGATCCACACAACTGAAGGCCTTTGCGTAGTCAGTAACGTACAGGTAAACATCTTTCTGGTATTATCTGCTTTCAGTCAAGATCCATCTAACAATTGTCGGCAATGATATCCCTCATTCAACGTGGTCTTCTGAATCTGGCCTGAAGCTCTGGAAGGTCTCTGTCAATGTATGGTTGCAGCCAGTTCTCTATTACCTTGAGTAAAACTTTACTCTCATGGAATAGATACCAAAGATATTGTCCAATGATTTCCGCATTCCATTGGGCCACCTCTCTTTGGAATGGGTACAAATATGAATCTCTTCCAATCAGTTGGCCAGATAGTTGTCTTCCAAATTTCTTGGCAGAGATGAGTGAGTGCCTCCAGTGCTGCCTCACATTGTTGAAAGATTTCAGTTTGTATTCCATCAATTCCCAGGGCTTTGTTCTTTGCCAGTGCCTTCAATGCAGCTTGGACTTCCTCTTTTAGTATCATTGGCTCTTGATCATATGTTACCTTTTGAAACAGTTGAACATCAACCATTTCCTTTTGTTACAGTGACTCTGCATTCCTTCCATCTTCTTTTGATGCATTCAATAATTTCCCCAGATAATCCTTCAATAGTAAAAGTTGAGGCTTGAATTTTTTTCTTCAGTTCCCTCAGCTTGAGAATTGCTGAGCATGTTCTTTCCTTTTGGTTTTCTAACTCCAGCTCTTTGCACATTTCATTGTAATATTTGAATTTGTCTTCTTGAGCTGAACTTTGAAATTTTCTGTTCAGCTCTTGTACCTCCTAGTTTCTTCCATTTACTTTAGCTCCTGTACACTGGAGATAAAGTTTCAGAGTCTCTTCTGACATCCATTTTGATCTTTTCCTTCTTTCCTGTCTTCTTAATGACTTTTTTTTTTAACAAGGCCATATTTTCCAACTACTGATCCTTCCTCTTTGTTCCCAACCTTTACATTGCAATCACCAGTAATGATCAATACATCTTGATTGCAGGTTTGATCTATTTCGGATTGAAGAAGTTGGTAGAATTCTTCTATTTCATCCTCCCTGGCTTTAGTGGTTGGTGCGTAAATTGAAATAATAATGGTATCAACTGGGTTTCCCTGTAGGCACATGGATATTGTCCTATCACAGACAGCATTGTACCTCATGACTGATCTGTATATGCTCTTTTTGACGATGAATGAAACACCATTCTTCTTCAATTTGTCATTCCAGGCATAGTAAACCACGTGGTTGTCAGATTCATAATGCTCATTACCAGTCCATTTCAGCCCACTAATGCTTAAGATATCGATGTTTATGCTTTTCATTTCAGTTTTGACAATTTCCAATTTTCCTAGATTCATGCATTGTACATTCCATGTTCCAATGATTAATGGATGTTTACAGCTGTTTCTCTTCATTTTGAGCTGTGCCCCATCAGCAAATGAAGGTCCCAACGGCTTTACTCTTACAGGCTTTACTCCATTTGCGTCATCACGGTCAACTCTACTTTGAGGAGGCGGCTCTTCCTCAGTCACATTTTGAGTGCCCTCCAACCTGAGGGGCTCATTTTCCAGCACTGTATCTGACAGTGTTTCCTCATAATGTTTTTAGCGACTAAATATTTAACACATCACTATATCTGACAGTGCTATTCATAAGGTTTTTAGTGACTAAATATTCTAAAGTAGTTCGTCTCTCCTTCTGCCTAGTCTGTCTTCATCTGGTAGCTTGTGTGAAACTTGTCCACTGTGGGCGACCCTGCTGATATTTAAAATACCAGTGGCGTAGCCTCCAGAATCACAGCAACTCACAAGCCACCACAAGAGATAAAAAGAGAGAGAGAAAAACAGGCTGATTACCACCAAGAAAGAAGAGATGGGAATGGAGTACATCTTTTGAACCTTGGATCCCTGTGCCAAGAACCTACTATACCCAGGAGACAGAGAGAGAGAGAGATGCAACACTGGAGACAACAAGAGACAATGAGAAGCAACAGCAAAATCAGGAGCTCATAATAGAATGATGTGGTGGGCTTCCTAGCCCATGGACTGAGAAAGATGAGCACCCCTGGCAGGAGGCTTGGTAGGAAACAGCACAGTGGGCTTCCTGGCTAGCTGAGCTAAAGAGCTGAGTGCCTCTGGGCTTATTGGTAGGGTTGGAGGCCCTTGGACACCAATTGGTAGAGCTAACGAGTTTTGTAACACTTGTGCAAGCATGACAGAGGCTGGGCTGAGGGTCCATTGACCATAGAGAAGAAGTCTTCTGGTGGGCACAACTGAGAAGAAGTTGTTCTGGTCAACCTGTATCCTGAGTTGTTTCTAGTCCTGAACTGAATTGGTTCTCTTTTTACTCTTCTCTTCTTAACTGTTATTTCCGTGTGAGTATGATCTATGAGTTCTGTGTGGCCACTGAGACAAATGATGAAACCCAGCAGAGAGGTAGAAAGTGTCATGGTGTCATGACAGTTGGTATCAGAATTGGTAGAAAGGTTGGAAGGTGGAGGTATGTCTGACCTCCACCTTGTAGGAATCAGCCTTGGGCTGTTGACTTTGATTCTCCTTCTCCCTTGTAAACTTAGAGGATGTCAGACACCTCCCCACGCCTCTGTATTGCACCCCTGTCATTGAAGTATGTGACAGGAACCTTGTGTAGCTTCACACTTTGCACTGCATTGTTTCTTGGAAGTAATTCCCTCATTCCTTCAATTGTTTTTTGTTTTTCCCCTTTCTAGCTTATTTAGTGATTTATGATTTGGACACTTGAAAATTAACTTTCCCCAGTTCAGTTCTTCAGATATATTAGCATATGTTTATACAGTATATGCAGTATAGATGTAGTTATCTAGTGCCATTAAGCTGGTTCCAACTCATAGCAACCCAGTATATGATTTCCGAGGAGCAGCTGGTGAGTGTGAACCACAGACCTTGCGGTTCAAACTGACCTTGTGGTCCAGTGATCATCCTACAGTACCACACCAGGACTCCAGTAAAATCCTGGATTTTATCCTGCCCTCTTCTCTGTTTTTATCTTGCTGGGTTAAAAGAGAACCACCTCAATTTCAGACATTGTTGTTAAGTGCTGTCGAGTCAATTCTAACTCATAGCAACCCTGTATAGGGTTTCTGAAGAGCAGCTGGTGAGTTTGAACCACCAGCCTTGAGATTCAAACTGACCTCATGGTAGAATGGTTATCCTACAGCACCACAACAGGACTCCCTTTTAAAATCATTGCCATTGTTGTTGTTGTTAAGTGCCATCAAGTCAGTTCCAACCCATGGCGACTCTAAACATAGTTTCCGAGGCAGAAAGCCTCATCTTTCTCCCGTGGAGCAGCTGGTAGTTTCGAACTGCTGACCTTGCGGTTCGCAGCCCAATTCGTAACCACTACGCTACCAGAGCAGTTTCAGGCAGTATCCTCAGCTTCTTCAGCTTCTACTTCCTCACATGGAAAATGACTCCATGTGTCTTTACATAAAGACAGCCAAAGGCCAAATGGCTAGTTCACTAAAACACTGAAAACCAATCTTCCAAATGAACAATTCTCCAAATCATTTTTGTCTTTGAAGTATTCTATTTTTGTTACCAGTTTTCATCTTGTCTCCATAACAAGATTTCACTTGAGTCTGCCTTGGCTCTGACACTGCAGCTAGAGATTGAAGGACCTAGAAAGGATGACTGAGGAGAGGAACTAGGGAGACAGGACACAGGAACTAAAGAGGGACAGACATGGGGGGTATGAGGAGACTACATTCATGAGAATATGTTCTTCAATATGAAAATCCTTATAAATATGCTATCCTTATGAATAAGAAGACACAAATAAATAATATGCTCATAAGAACTATCCATATTAAAGAGGATTTTATACTTCTTTCCCTCCATCTCTCAGGCACTAATGGCAGCAGGAAGTGGGGTCAAGGATACATTGAAATTCCTCCTAAAATTCTGTTACAAAGACCAAATGAAAACTGGTCAATTAAAGCTAAATAAGCAAAACAAGTAAAATTTTTATTTGCCAGTCAGCCCACTGGGAAATATACTAATCCTTTTCTCATAGGCTCATTGGGAGGATTAAATGAGTTCATAATTGTGAGAAATATAGTACATTACTCCATAAACAGTAACTACTATTATTACTAACGTCAGTGGCTAAATTCTTGATTGATCAGTGAAAAGCAGGTCGTTCAAACCCACCACGTGGTTCCATGTGAGACAGACCTGATGATCTGCTTCTGTAAAGACCACAGCCTAGAAAACCCTATAGGGCAGCTCTACTCTGTCACATGGGGTTGCTTTAGGTGAATCAACTCAATAGTGTCTTTAAAATACAACGAAAAGAAAAAAGCAATAACTACTATTAAAAATGGTGTCCTCACACAACCAGACACCCAAATTTACAATCTGAACCCACTTTAATCCCCAGCCTCAAGTTCAGTCTAAACTAAGGTTCTATCTACATGAGGGTGACCAAATAAGGGCCCTCCAAAAATGTGAAAAGGAAGGAATTAAAGATGTCCTGAGAGTAAAGCCGTGAAATCAGCTCATAGCAGAATGAACAGAGAAATACCTTGGCCCACAGACATATATCCAGGTCTGCGATGGGGCCAGATTGATGATGGATTCAATTATTTGGCAGGGAAAACGGGTCCATCTGAACGAAGATTAGTCAACTAGGAAACATGAGGGAAAGGCAGAGGCCACACAGTGATGAAATCTGCCCAAGTACTGTCCAGGGTAGGCTAGAGCCATTTAAAGTTTACCATACACAGGGATAGCCCCATTTCAAGTTTGTGTTGACCAAGCCACCATCACTTGACCAATGTGAACATCCTGCTTGCTTGAAGTTAGTAAACTTTCTGCCTGGTTTGTTTTTAACTTTCCTCATCGGTTCTTTTTACTCAAGCATCCAATAATTTGGGGAACTTAAAAGATTGAATTTCTAAGCTTACATGGCTGATGATCAGAGTACAAAAAGTGACTTATTCTCCAAGGTCAACATACCCCAGCGGGGACCGCTCTGTATCACCAATACCTGGACTCCACTGGGGTGTGAGAACCTGGGTCCCAACCCCTACCTCCTGAACGAGACCTCAGTTATAAAGCAGAATGTAGGAAGCGGTACTATTGCAAAAGAGAATTGAGTTTAAAGTTCCTCATCAACAAATCTTGTTCTTGATCAGAACTTATGGCCTTTCTTAATATTATTGGAGAGGAAGAAGGAAAGTTCCTCCCTTTATTAGTCTTGAAATTGAATTGAAAAAAATTCAGTTGCCTAGACAATATCATATTAAATTGCTCAGCAAAAGCAAAGATTTATGAAGAACTGTCCCTGATCTATAGAACTAGGAAAGTAATAAATCTCCCAGGATTTTTAGGCATGCTTACTATGTCATACTCAGAAATTGCATTAGGCATGTAGATGAGCTGGGCTGAAGGCCACAGGAATCTGGTAATGAGTGTGTCCCTGAGCATGATCCAAGAGAAGGACAGGGTGCAACAGAGATGAGGTATGCACTGAGCATACAAGCATCTACTTTGTCTAGGCATTAAGCTCGTTCCTTTACTGTATCATCTCCTTCAACCCTACCTATGTGCTCATGGGGAGTCCTGGTGTGGTGCTGTAAAATAAGCACTGGGCTGCTAATCACAAGTTCAGTGGTTCAAACCTACCAGGTGCTCCTCAGAAACCCTACAAAGGGTCACTGTGAGTCGGAACTGACTTGAAGCCACTTAACAACAGTAACAACAATGTGCTCGTGGGGTAGTTCATGTACTTGGCTTTCATATGCACTATATTAAGCTTCTTTGAATGGCAAAAGGAGCCCTGGTGTAGTGGGTTACACATTGTGCTGCTAACTGCAGGGTCAGCTGTTCAAACCCACTAGTTGCACCATGGGAGAAAGATGAAGTTTTCTGCTCCCTGTAGTGCTTTTTAGCCTTGGAAACCCTAAGGAGCATGTCTGCTCTACCTCAAGATCACGTCAATAAGTCAGAATTGACTTGATAACAGGAGGGTTCATTGAGAGAAGTCCAACCTGAATAACTTAAACAAAAAACGGGACAAATACTGTTTATCCTACAGTGCAAAAGGGAAACACTGAACCAAGGCTGGAGAAGGACAAGAGCCAATGGCAGATCTGTGGATTCAGCAGCAGGGTTTTCTGACTGCCTCTCTGAGGTACAAGGAGCTCTGGTGGCACTATGGGCTAAACATTGGGCTGCTAATCACAAGGTTAGAGGTTCAACCCCACCAGCTACTCTGAGGTAGTAAATGAGGCTGCCTATTTCATAAAGATTTACAGTTTCAGAAACCCTACCAAGCCACTCTACTCTGTTCAATATAGGCTCACTATTAGTTGGAATCAACTCAACAGCAGTGGGTCTCTGGGGTGCTGGCATTACTGTGACTCAGCTCCCCAGCACCTCTTTCTCTCTCAGTTTAAGGATAGAGAATGTGATAGGCCATGACAGAGTTCCTGTCAGATCTGTCAGGGATTGCCAAGGGGTTGAGGACATGTAGTGTAGACAAAGCCCATGAGGGCTCATCCATACAGGATTCATTAGCTGTTTCCAGAGGTACAGAAGTTGTAAGCCAGCAGCACTCCGATGGTGGCAAAATCCAGAGCTGGATGTGCTGAGGTAGGTGCAAAATCTGGAGTGATTTGTTTTATAGCATTGGTGTGGCAACAGCTAAATGATATAATTGCCAACGTTGGACCTTTCCTGATCTTTAAATTATTCCTTGACCCCACTTCATTTTATAGAAGCCTACCCCAAGACTTGGATGGAATCTTGAATTTGTCTTTTAGTATTTTAACCCATATCAATTCACCTAAAGAATGTTTGTTTTTGTCCAAGTGAACCAACTAAACCAAGAGATTATTTAAGAGTTTCATTTTAAAATAATGAGGAAGGAGAAAGAGGTGTGCTTGGCCATATTCTTTGTTGACGTTGTGGCATGGTCAGAGCCAACTGGCTTAAAATTGACCTATGACCCTAAACTTTAAAAGAAGCTACAGCAAAGTGAAAGGCAACATTTAAAGGGAAGAGCCAGATTTCACTGCTGGGATAATAAACTGAACTTACTAGGAAGAAAATCTATCCAAAATGGCAACAAGAGGTCCAAGATCCAGACTTTAAAGGCCAAGGCTTATGAAGACACTTAAATTATTTACTAACTTTTTTTGCCAAGTCTCATTTCACTGGGCTGAGATCACTGTAGAACATAAATTTATGCAGAAATAAATCCACCTTTCCCCAAAGAGATAGTCATAGAAGCTGTTATTTACATTTGTCTTTCAAAAACCCCTGTGGGAGAAACGTACTGAATGCTGAGTTTCGGTCACTGGCCTTCATCAGAATCCAAATGGATAACACTGTGGCTTTAACGCACGTTAAACTGAAAACTGGCTCTTCTGTGAGGGGAAAAAGAAACACTGTTGGGATCACCGTGTTTTCTAACAAGCACCTTAAAACCTTTGAAACGTTCAGTTATGACAAAAAGGAGCTGGTCAGTTACGTGGTAGACAGAGGAAAGAATAAGATCCAATTTAAGAGGACAAGTGTGGATCTCTGAGCAGCGGTGTTTAATGTTGTATGTACTACAGGGTCTTTTATAGTAGAAATTACCGGTTTTGTTTTTGTTCTCTTCACTTTTACTCAGCAAGGTTTTAGAAAGATATTGCTTTATCATTGAATTTACTGAATTAGCCCACAGCTGACTATATAGAAATAGTTTGTGTGTGTAACTTAGCAGTCTGAGACAAAACACTGTTAACCAGCTTCTATTCAAGATTGTGTCAACTGATATTTAATTACCAAGGAAATGATCATTACTACTATTATTAAAACACCAATAATAATAGCTAACATGTATTGATGCTTAGTTTCCGATCCTTGGAAACTCTATACAGGGTCGCTATGAGACAGAACCAATTCAATGGCACTTAACAATAGTGTATAGCTGGTATTATGTGCCTCTAATTTAATCCTCATCTAACTCCAATGATTATATGAATTTCCCAATTCATTTCCCAACATTTATAGATCAGAAAATAGGCTCAGAAAAGCAACCAACTTTCTAGGGGTTCTCACAGGTAATAAGCATTGCTTAGTAACTCAACTCAACCCCAAGACCCCTGCTCAGAACTACCTCCCTAAGCTTACTCAGTGAAAAGGAAGGAGTGGTAGAAACACTTGGTGCTTCTACATTTTCCACCCTCATGTACATAGCAGCCACTTCATTTAAAGCCTCAGAAATCCTATACAAGTTGTTATGAGTCCAAACTGACTTGATTACACTTAACAAGAACAATACGTAGCTATAGTTTCCAGGCAAGAATCAGTCACCATCTCAAAGAATATTTCTATCCTAATGTCTGTTTGTGAATGAAAGCTTGATTATTTTTTTGAGGTGCTCAGGAAGAACTCTGAACAGTTGGTTTGGACTCAGTGAACCTGTTGAGACAGTCAAGAAATCCAGTCCCCTGAACATGGCAAGGAATGGGGAGTTCATCTGTGGGTTGATCCCAAGTTCAACACTTCAGGTCTCACCCAGCACTTTTCACCCTCTCTAGACCAATCATTCCCCCCTGATTATTGTCAGCTATGCTCTGCTGCAATCTTTTCACAGACCACAAAAGAAGAGTGCCTTGGAATAGCAGTCAGAGGGAGGTTTGGGTCTCAAGTCTCAAGTCAGGACCCATAGTCTGTAGCTCCAAAAAGACATTTCTAAGCAATTCCCTCAAAAGAAAATGTGGAGATCACATTGTAGCATGCTTTGAGAATTTGGAACTCCTTCTAGGCTGCCTTCTATCAGACCTATGAGTTTGGGAAGAGAAGATAGTCTTATTTTTGTGGATGGAGATATGTGTGTGTATATATATATGTATATACACACACATATATATACACACACACACATATATATACATACACACACACACACAATCACAGCATAGAGAGATCAAATAACTTTCTAATGTGATCAAGGTAAATCCACCAAACTGTTATTTAGGTTATGTGCATAGCATAGCAATTAGAGTAAGGGTTTTGTTACCAGAGAGACTGATTAAATCCCAACTCAAGTTATTTCATCTAAGGTGAACTTCTTGGACTTCCTGAGCCTCTGTTTTTTCATCTGTAAAATGGGATAACAAAATCTACCTAAAAGTATTGTTGGGAGTATAAACTACATTCTAGTCTGTCAATATCACAAGTACCGAGTTCTTTTTCTCAACAGTCCAGACAAAATTTTTAGAATTGACTCTTCTTGTCTACCTTGGCACATGGTTCCATTTGGAATACAGTGATGGACCATGCCTACTGGGGCTAACCCTCCAAACCATGGAGGTGCTGAGGATGGAGAAATCTGGGTTCTCCAAGAAAATCATGGGTTCTATCATCAGAAGCCAGAGGGCTGGGTACTGGGCAGACAGAAATAAAACAATCATGTGCACTACAAAAGGCATGCCCTTTCCCTGGCAAACAGGAGAGAGGCTGGTCGGTAAGGAAGAACAGGCCTCAAGCAAACCATTTTTCCTATGGTTTCTCTGTTCTCATTGCAGAACTGGAGACTTGGAATAGTTTATTATTCAGAACCCTTAGGCTCTAAACATGATTATTATACTATCTGAAGGTACATCTGGTATATTTATATCAGTAAACAAACACTCTGAAATTCCTGGATACCAGGCCTTGAGATTCTTACCTTTTGACCTTGCTATATTTGTCCGGTTTCTTCTTTTAACCTAAAAAGGTTCTCATTTAGCATGGATCCTTCTCATCTCCTTCCTAGCCATAATTCTGGTTCATCACTACTTGGAAATAGGTAACAATCCTTAGAATGACCTTGGCAAAGATGTCAAGGAGATGTTCTGGGTTGCTCTGACTAAAGAGTGAATTTTGCTGGTAGGCTTGACAAAGAGGTTGTCAGAGCAACTTACACAGAACTAGCAGACCATATGTACCTCTGAAAAGATGGGTCAACACTTCAGATGTGTAGTCTGTCCTTCTTGATATGGAACCTACCTTGATTCTAAAACCAGACATTTGTGCTTTCAAATCCCCCAAACATCTCGACATGGGTTTGACTGCGACTCTCTATCTGGAAGAAAAATTTCTTATGCTATTAAACCTTGGTTTCTTCATATATAATATGTGTATCATAGTTCATAGGTACTTGAAAGGGTAAAATGAAATATTTGTCACAGTGTAATGACCACATGGTTTACTATGCTGGAAATGACAAATTGAAGAGGAATGGTGTTCCATTCATTGTCAAAAAGAACATATCC
>NW_006408642.1:2915811-2925367 GCF_000296735.1 Chrysochloris asiatica
GGCAGTGTTTCCTTCTGCTGTGCATAAGGTCGCTATGAACCATTACCGACTTGATGGCACCTAACAACAACAACAATGTGTGTCAAAATGCTTGGCATAGCACAGCCTGGACTAAGCCCTCAGAATAATGTAAACTCTTATTATCATAATTGTCATCATTATCACAGTGTCACTTTTTTCATACTCAACTTATGCAAAAGACCCCAATCTTGATGAGTGTTTTGTTAACAGAGGCAATGACCAACCTTTTGGATGTAGGCCATTCCAGAGGAGATTATGAGGAAAGAATTTACCTCTTGTGAGAATTCTGGGTCCTTCATCTCTTTCTAACTGTTAGTCATGATTCTCTTGAAGTCAGGGCTACATCTAGGACAATGGTCCAGTTAGACCCCGACTTCTAACCTTAAAACCCTGAATTTTGAGGACAGTCAGCAAACACTCTGAGGAGATGCCCCAGTCAGCTACTGCAGTCTTCATAACATGCAAAAAGAGCTTGCTTGGAAGCCCATTTCAGGAAGAATTATTTCCAGTCGGAGGAAACGTGAACCCCAGTAAATTTTCATGGGGCCAGCAGTAACCAAGTCAGTGAGGTTCATTTACAGACCTCACAGGAAGGAAATAAAGCGTTCTGAGAAAAGCTTTGGAGAAAGTGTCTTCACAAATGGAACATGAAAAACTATCCAAGCTCTTTTGGGCTCTAAAGAAAACCACCTTCATATTCTAGGTTGTCATTGAAGTCTGCCTGGAGATCTGATGCTGAATGAGGAATTTTCACATCTCATATCTGCATCACATGGATTAAGCCCTAGGAGAAAGCGTAGCTACCTGACTTCTCTTTGTAGCTATTTTCCTTCCTTTTGGTCACTGAGCAATTTGAAAGTACCAGGAAACTCTGTATCAAAGGAGCCTCTGAATAGTTTGAAGATTCATGAGGGCTAGGACCTCCAATGTCTTGATCATGATTCTGGACTCTGCACATAGGAAGCACTCAGTAAAGATTTATTGAGTAAGTAGATTGTTATGATGATAGATAGGTAGATAGATAGACAGAGAGATAGACGCATACACACATATATTCAGAGAGACAGATAAATTGTTACAGCAAATTGCCCTCTTAAAGCATTCTGAAACATTTTAGATTGCCTTGATTACTTTAACTTAATTATTTTCATTGATCTATTGTTCTACTGAGTCCTGGTGTGGCAATGTGGGGTTAATTCACTGGACTGCAAGGTCGGTTTGAACTGTAAGGTTGGCATTCAAGCTCACCAGCTGCTCCTCAGAAACCCTACACAGGGTCACTATGAGTTGGAACCAACTCAACAGCACTTAACAACAAGAATTGTTTTATTGAGTTTACAAGCTGTAACAACTCTGAGACTTGGTCCATTCAAAGCCACTTGGTCCATTCAAAGCCAAAACACTATTGCCATCAAGTTGATTCCCGTGCAAAGCAACTCGGTCCATTAGCACAGGGAAAAAATCCATGGAAAATGGGCTGGGTGAAACCTACTCTTTTGGGGAGGCATCTGTGAGGAGCAACATGTCTCCAGTTGAGAAGCTTTGTAATCTTGCAGAGAGCCCACCTCCCCACGCCTCCCTCTCTTAGAAACATCTCAAAACTAGCATTCCCATTCTGTCCCTTAGTTATAGGACAAGCCTTAATTACCAGACAACTTTGGTCATTCGTGGGCTCCTGATGTGGCACTGTGGGATCAACACTGGACTGTGAACCACAAAGTTGGCAGTTCAAACCCACCAGCTGCTCCTCGGAAGCTCTATACAAGGTTGGTATGAGTTGGAATTGACTTGATGGCATTTAACAACAACAAGTGGTCATTTATGGAGTCCTGGTATGGCAATGTAGGCTAAGCACCAGACTGGTAACCTTAAGGTTAGCAGTTAAAACTCACCAGCTGCTCTTCAAAAACTCTGTACAGGATCTATATGAGTTGGAACCGACTCGATGGCAATTAAGAGCAACAGTGGTCATTTGTGGTTAGCATATGCAGTCTGATGAAGGTGCTGGGCCAGGACTACCACACGGAGAAGCTCAGATAGAACAAAAAACAATTCACTATTAGCTGTTGTTAGGCGCCATTGAATTAGTTCCAACTCATAGCAGCCCTGTGTACAACAAAACAAAACACTGTTCATCCTGACAGTTTTTACCAGGTTTGAGCTCATTATTGCTGCCACTGTGTTGATCCATCTGGTTGAGGATCTTGCTCTTTTCCACTGACGTTCTACTTTTCTCAGCATGATTTCCTTCTCCAGGGACTGGTCCCTCCTGATAATATGTCCAAGACAAAGTCTCTCCATCCTCACTTCTAAGGAACATTCTGGTTATACGTCTTCCAACACAAATTTGTTTGTTCTTCTGGAAGTCCATGGTATTTTGAATATTCTTTGCTAAAAACATAATTCAAACACGTCAAACATGTCAATTCTTTCCTGATCTTCCGTATTCACTGTCCAACTTTCACATGCATATAAGGTGATTGAAAATACCATGAGCTGGGTCAAGCACTTCTTAATCCTCAAACTGACATCTTTTCTCTTGAACCCTGTAGACAGGGCTTGTGGAACAGAGTTACCTAATACAGTATATTGCTTAATTTCTTGACTGCTGCTTTCTAGAGTCAGCTCCTGAGTGGCAAATGGGAAGTCCTTCAGGGAAGGGAAGGGAAGGAGAAATGTCACCAGTCAAGCATGCAGTCACTATACCTACCCTATCATGGGGGCTCAGTTCTCAAATCACCATAGGCTGATCCAGGAGACCCTATGGAGTCCCTCAGTGGTGACTTAATTCTTTACATTGTCCACCCAAATCCATATGATCTACTGGCCTGTCTACTCACTCTGCTTGCCAGGGCAACCTTGCCCTCTCTTGGGATGGTTGTTTGCTTCTTCATGCATTGTCTTCTCCATCTATTATTTGCAGATAAATTTGATGACCTACTTCTTCTGGGACTCGCCTTATGAATTGCAGGGGGAAAAACCCACCCTATTTCTTTTCCCCCTTAAGAAGACTGGTTCTTGCAAACACAAAGCTTCTTTGACAAGGTTTTCAAGAGTATAAATAGGAAGGGAAAGGATAAAGTGTCTTTTTCTCTTTATTTGCACTCCCCCTGAAACAATTCTAATTTTATAAGAAGAATGTTATACTCAAGGAAATAAGAAAACTAAAGTATGCTTAAATGTTTCAAGATATTGTGTGACTTACATCCGCAGTGGCTGAATGTTGTCACTGTTTTAATATGACATTTTTTCTCAGTATGCATGGTTCAGGGTGAATTCCACCAAGACCTGGAGAGGCTGTCTTCCTGCTTTTCTGGGTAACTGCCTTCTACAGCAGCTGTGGAGGACCTGCCTTGCTGTCTCTGAGCCCACAGCCCCAGCATCACCAAGTAAATCATATAAAATCTGCCTGTGGGAAAAGCAGCCAGTTTTCCTTCTGTTTCTGTGTCACTGGCTTTTGCGTTTCCTACTCAGAGATTATTCTAATTTTTTTTTAATTGCCACAATCTTTGTGTGTGTGTTAAATATATATGTAACAAATCATCTGCCATTTCAACATTTTTCACATGTACATTAGTTATATTGTTCAACCAATTCTATTATTCCTCTCCAATGTTCCCATTACTCTTAACAGAAGCTCAGGGTTCCCTAAGCCATCTCCCACCCTCCCATCTACCTTGGTTACCTCTACTGAACTCTGGGCTCTATACACTAGCCTATCCTAGAAATTTCATATACATGAAATCATATGATTTTGATGGGACTTTCTTTAGAGTTTATCTTCTTTGGAGTCTTTGAAACTTTGTGGGGAAAAGATACATATAAAACATACACCATTACTTTAGCTTCCTCCAAAGATATCCTAAAACAATAGAAAAGAAATTTGTTAAATGCTTAAACTTCAAAGGACAAGCAGGAGACAGGAACTGACAGCTTGTTGGGAGTAAGAAGCAGGTGGATGAGAAACAACGAACTCAGCAGAGCCAGAGAGTGAACCATTAATCAGCAGCAGAGCAGGGAGGAGGATACAGCCTGAGTTACCCTCCATGCCCTGAAAGGTTCTGGAAAGACTGACCTGCAGAAATTACTTCTGCAAGGATGGGGGTCTTAATTGCATAGTGCTGCTGTCAGAAAATCCCAGCAGCAGCGACTTTAAAGACCAGCAGTCTGCTTTCTCATAGTTCTGAGGCTGAAAGTCAAAATCAAGGTCTTGGCTCCGTCTATTCCTTCCTTGTTAGTAGACATGGGTATCCTTGGCTTGTAGGCATCCTCCCATGGTGTCGGTTTTTCCTTGTGTATATCTGTGCCTGTTGTTGTTATGAAGCTCTGTCGAGTCAGTTCTGACCCATAGCGACCCTGTATAGGGTTTCCAAGGAGCAGCTGGTGAGCTTGAACGGCCGACCTTGAAGTTCAAATGGCTTTGCAGTCTGTGCCTAGTAAGATCTTTTTTAAACTCACAAGTGATTAGGTCTAGGATCCATCGTACCCAATATGGGCTCATTAATGTAAAATCCCTCTAATTCCAAACAGGATTATATTTGCAGGGCACAGGGGCTAGAATTTCAGCACATATTTGGGGGGGCCACAACTGAATCCATAACAGTGGGTAAAGGTGAGGCAAATAAATGGTTAAAAGTCTGCTGAAGACGCAGTTGTTGCTGTTGACTGAACTCTGACTCGTAGCAACCCAGTTTAGGATTTCTGAGGAGTGGGCAGTTGGTTTGAACCACCAACCTTGCAGTTAGCAGTCCAGCGTTTGTCCTACAGCACCACATCTAGAGTTAAGAAAACCCTTTGGGGACTGTTGTACTGTGTCACATGGGTTTGTCATGAGTCACCTCAGTGGCACCTAACAGCAACAATGTAGGAAATTAAGCCAGTAAACAAGCAAAAACAGACTAAAGAGGAAAAAATGCTATTTAACAAAGGAGCGTTTTCATAGTCGTGACAAAAACCGAATGGTAATATAACCGAAATTATGGTTGTGTTATGTCAGCAAGATGAAAACCAGGAAAGGTGTCTGTGTGTTCAGGACAAGAAATACACGGCACTGTGTTTCCATCTTCTAACTGGAAGATAAGCCTCGATTTTACACAAGCCATGAAGTTGAATAAAGTCACACTCTTCTGGAAAATGGAACTAAGTGCCAAAGGCGTTTCTGAGGGACTTGCAGACTTTTTTTCCTCTGAGAAATGTGAGAGGCAGGAGGATGAGGGAGTGCTGATTTTCATAACAAAACCTATTTGATTCTTTAAATTATGAGTTTATATAACTGGATGCAAAAATTAATAATTAAAAATGCAATTAAACTACATTGACGTACTTTTTTTTTTTACTGCCATAGTCTCTTAACAAAGTATCTTAATTAAATCAGGCCTCAGAATTTTTGTAGTCCTTTTTATCTCTTTTCACATAAGTGAATCCCCTGATGAGGAAAACATGGTGTTATTCCCTCAGCACCGTGGGACCACAGAGGTCCTAGAAATCATATAGATCCACTTCCTAGCTGTGAGAACTTGGTTAAATCATTGAACCTCTCAGAGCCTCAGGATCCCCAGTTGTAGAATGATGATAATAGTGCCTACCTACTTTTGGAGGATTATAATGTCAAATACCTGTAAAGGGTCTGGCAAAGAGTAGACACACAGTGATTTTTTTGTTGTTAAGTGCCGTCGAGTAGGTTCTGACTTACAGCGACCCTCTGTCGTGTCTCCAAGGAGCAACTGGTGAGCTTGAACCACCGACCTTGAGGTTCAAACCAACTTTGCTGTCCAGCACATTAACCCACAGTGCCACACCAGGTACTATAAAATATTAACCATGAAATCCAATAGGATTATATTCATTTCCTATTACTGCTATAGCAAACTATCATAAATGTAGAGGTTTAAAAGGACCCAAGTTTATTATCTTAGCGTTCTGGTTGTCAGAATTCTAAAATCAAGTTGTGAGCAGGACTCCTTTCCTTCTGGGAGTTCGAGGAGGGAAACTGTCTTCTTCTTGGCTTTATTAGCTTCTAGAGGCTGCCTGCATCCCTGTTCCCTTGTGGCCACATCACTTTGACCTCTACTTACATCATCACAATGCCTTCTCTGACTCTCTTACTCCTGCATTTGCTTACAAAGATCCCTGTGATTACATTGAGCCCATCTGGATAATCTAAAATAATCTCACTTTAAAGTCCTTAATTTAATCACATCTGCCACGTTCCATTTGCTATGTAAGATAACACATCCTTATGTTTCAGGGATTCAGTTAGGTATATTTTGGGTGGCATTATTCTACTGACTACTAGAATTAAGTTGATTTTAGAAAAAGTAACAAAACGTTGTTATAGTTGTTGTTAAGTGCCGGCGAGTCAGTTCTGACTCATTGTCTGTATAGGGTTTCTGAGGAGCAGCTGTTGAACTTGATCCACCGACACTGCAGTCCACCACATTAACCTGCTGCACTGATAGCTGTGGTGGTTCTGTGCCGTGGAGTCGGTTCCGACCCATAGCGACCCTGTACAGGGTTTCCGAGGCTGTAAATCTTTACGGGAGCAGAATGCCTCATCTTTCTCTGGCAGAACCAGCAGCACTACAAGACATTAAACACTTTTTAATTTTCTTTCTTAATAAATTATTCTTGACGTTTAGACAATGAAGTGTATCAATTTTAAGGACTTTACTGTTCAGTTTGTAGCTGTGATGATTTTTGCCTGTTTTTTTAGTCTTTGTTTTTCACAGACACATGCTGAAATAGGCACAGGGGAAATGCTGTGACTTCTTGGACTTGCTTCAGAATAATTTTGCACTGAAATAATGGACAGATAGTTGCTGTCATTGTTACGTGCTGTTGAGTCTGTTCCAACTCATAGTGGTGACACTGTTTGGAGTTTCTGAGGAGCAGCTGGTGGTTTTGAACCACTGACCTTGTGGCTAGCCATCCAGAGCTTATCCTACAATACCACACCAGAACTCCAGGCAGAGATGTAGAAGGAATAAAATTAGCCACAATGTGATAATAATGGATGTTGAGAGATAGACACATGAAGGATCACTGTACTTTGTCTCTATATGTTTACATTTTCTGTGATAAAAAAGCTTGTAAAATTTACCTTTATATTTGTACTTTTTATTTCCTACTAACATCCTTCACCCCGAGTCTTAATATTCCTGCATTCTATCATTTTCTTTTTCTTCCATTAAATGTATTATTTAATCATTTCCTCATCTGTGGATAAAAATTTTTAAAATAATATACTATGCAATATTTTACCTAATCCTCATATAATTGCCTGGTGGTGGACTTTTATCATTATCTATTTCTGTTTCCATTGAGGACAACAGATGAGGGAAATGAGACTTTAGTGAGGTTAAGTGCCTTCTTCCAGGAAAGGAAGTGGTAGAGCTCAAATCCAAATACTTACGTCATCGGGTTTAATGGGGAACGTAATGGGATAATTTATATAAAACACCTAGCAAGCATATAATGAGATAATTTATATACAAACAGAAAAGTCAACATATGGCAGTTCTTAATAGTATAAAAGAGATGGAAATAGTAAACGTATTGCTTCTCATTCATTGTAAAAGCATGACTTCCCAGTTAAAGGAAAACACAGATCTCATATGGACTCTCCCAAGTCTCTGGAGGGAGATCCCCTGGTGAGGTGTCCTTTGATCTCCACATCTATCATTCCTTGGTTCTTTTGCCCTTCCTCCTCACCATTGATTTCCTTTTAGACAGGTGTGCAGGGAAGAGCTTTTGAAAAGAATCAAAGGAAAAAGAAGAGAAGACCTACCAGGAGCATGAAACGTGTCCAGCTTTTGAAGCTCAGCAGCTCTACTTCAGTAACTCAGTAACCTTGATTACCTCCCTAAGTCCTCCTGTCTCCAGCCAAGATGACCTCTCCCACCCAGCCATGACCCTCTGTCTTATTCACCTCTGGTTCCTGCCTATAAAGTGAAGCCCCTCCCCCAGAGATTGCTGAGACTGGTCTCACTCAGAGAAGGCGCTTCTTCCCACCTATCAGTCTACCGGGCTTTATGGTAAAAACCCTGCAAGCAGTCATCATAGTTTCTGGTGATAAGACAGTGAGCAGGGGGGTGACTCTCACACACAGTTTCCCATCTCTCCTTTCATCTCCTGTTCATTTATCACCCACTTAGTGGTACTCCTTTACCCAGTAGTTCGTTCTTAAGTGAGCTGCCAGAAGAAAACAGCAAAGGGGTAGTAATCTATGGAAAGTGTGTCGGAGGAATAAGAGACGGTCAGGGCTGGGTGGAAGAAGTGCTCTTGGATGGAGACAGGAGGACCTAGAAGAGATGCTAGATGGGACATCCCTCACCCAATTATGTTCACATTTAGCAAGGAAAGAACTGTTTCTGGAGCCCCAACCAGGGACCAGACATGGTACTGGACACCTCAACAGTCTCTCAGTAACCAAGCAAACTCAAAAAACAACAATCAGGATCCAAGAAGATGAGCAACTTGAGTGAATGCCTAGCAGTACTGGACACAAGTCTGTCTGATGAGTCAACCCACAGCTCATTCTCAAAAAATTGGGTGAACTTTCTGAGGACTCCCTCAGAAAGCTACACATTGTGAATACTAGTGAGGATATTACTTCTTGAGACCCTTACCACTCAGCACTGAAGAGTCTGCCAATGGACCTAGATGTCATCTGTCATCTGAAACACTGTCTAAATTTACTGGAAAATTATTCAAAATTGCTAAGCTAGTTGTGTGAGCCCTTATTTTTAATGGGTGCACATGTAGATTGAATATCTTATAAAAATGGCCATTGGTCCTCTTACAGCTATTTTTCAAAACTTAAATTTAAAAATGTCATTCTTTCAAAATAGATGACTTATAAATGATGAAAACACTTTGTGACGACAGCTTCCCTGACTGGGAATTGGGGATAGGCAGGGAACCCAGAGAGGGAGGAAGTAGGGAAGACAAGAAGGGGGAGATAAGATTGGTGAGTCACACAGGAGCCCCATCAAAAAGGGCTCTATGTGCTTAGCTGAAAAGTCCTGGAGCCACTGGGAGACTGGAAGCCACACAATTGTGTCTAGGCAAAGCAATCACATTATTTATTTCCAAGTCCAATGACCAAGGTATTGTTTATTAGCACTCAACTTTGCTTACCCTTCAGGTAGGAAGTAAGGGGCTGTGAGCTACCTGTGCCAACAGGATTCCACATACAATTTAAGTTTCACCAATGAGATACATTCGTGGAGATTTAAAGTCAGAGGGAGCTAATAGACATTTTGATCCAGTTGATAGAGGCTGGTGTGGCAGTCCATAGCATTTTCAGTGGGTGAGGTTCTTAAGGAGATCATCACATCTTTCTTCATAGTCCATGTTAGTCTGGAAGTTCTGTTGAAAACTGTTCAGCATCATAGCAAGACACAAAATAATATACTTGACTGATGGTGTGCTTGAGGTTCAGGAGCCAAGAATCAAACCCACGTGTCCCATATGGAAGGCAAGGATTCTATATGGATTCACCACTGCTCTCCTTGGTGTTGTTGTTGTTGTTGTT
>NW_006408642.1:2927929-2938557 GCF_000296735.1 Chrysochloris asiatica
ACCAGGACTCCATAGTACATGATTGAAAGTACCATGGCTGGAGTCAGGCACATCTTAGTCTACAAAGTGGCATCTTTACTTTTAAATACTTTAAAGAGGTCCTTTTCAGCAGATTTGCCCAATACACTATGTCCTTTGATTTCTTGACTTCTGACTCAGTTGGCATTGACTGTGGATCCAAGTAAAATGAAATACTTGACATCAATCTTTTTCTCTGTTTATCATGATGTTGCTATTGGTCCACTTGTGAGTATTTGTTTTCTTCAGTAATCCATAGTGAGGGCCGTAGTCTTTGATCTTCATCCGTAAGGGATTCAAGTCTTAATCCCTTTCAGCAAGCAAAGTTGTATTCTCTGCATATTGCTGGTTGTTTATGGTATTTTCAATAGTCTCATATGCATGTGAAAGCTGAACAGTGAATAAGGAAGACCAGAGAAGAACTGAGGCATTGAGTTATGGCTTTGGAGGAGAATATTGAAGTACCATGGGCTGCCAGCCAAACAAACAAACCTGTGTTGGATGAAGTACTACAGAATGCTCTTTAGAAGCCAAAATGGCCTCACGTCATCTCTCATATTTCAGACATGTTATCAGAAGGGATAAATCCCTGGAGAAGGGCATTGTGCATGGCAAAGTTCAGGGTCAATGAAAAAGAGGAAGACCTCCAATGAGATGGATTGGCACAGTGGCAGCAGTAATGGGCTCAAGCCTAGCAACAATCATGAGATTGGCACAGGACTGGGCAGTGTTTCATTCTGTTATGTATAAGGTCGCGATGAGTCGGTTACCAACTCAGTGGCACCTAAAAACAACAGTGAGTGGAATAGGCACAAATATGGATCCTTAACAGTCGATTGGTCAGGTAGCTGTCTTCCAAATTTCTTGGCATAGACAAGCGAGCATCTCTCCAGTGTTGCATCAGTTTGTTGAAACATCTCATTTGGTATTCTGTCAATTTCTGGACCTTGTTTTTCACCAATGCCTTCAGTGCAGTTTGGACTTCTTTCTTAAATACCACCAGTTCTTGATCATATGCTACTTCTTGAAATGGATGAGCATCAACCACTTCTTTTTGATACAGGGAGGTTTCTTTTTGTAGTTGAGTATAGCTGAACTTTGATTTTTTTAACTTTTTATTATGAATTGGGTAGAAGTTTACAGAGCCAATCACCAGTTTTATATTTAACAGTTCATAAACATTTTGTTTCATGTAGTTGATTATATTCCCCAAAATGTAACATCATCTATCCCACTTCCTCCCTGTGTCCTGTTTCTATTCATCCTTCTGTCCACCCCTTCTGAACTTTGCCCTTGGGAAAATGCTGTCCTTTTGATCTCAAATGGTTGATTATTCTGAGGTATATGTAGCTCACTAGTGTTATTATTACTCTTATGTTGTTGTTGTTGTTAAGCGCCAAAGTGTTGGTTCTGACTCATAGCAACCCTGTATAGGGTTTCCAAGGAGCAGCTGATGAGTTTGAACCAACGACCTTGTGTTTCAAACCGACCTTACAGTTGAGTACTTATCCTGCAGCACCTCACCAGGACTCCAGTTGTTTCCCTTCTAGATCTGTCTATTGTTTGGCTGAAAATTGAGCCATGGGGGTGAGTTCATATCCAGGCCTGAAGGGTGTCTAAAGGGCAGAGTCTCAGAAATTCCACCTGTCTCTATCCAACCAGTAAGTCTGAACGTTTCTTTTTTATGATTTTTGAGTTTTGGTGCATGTTTTTTCTCCCACTCTACCCAGAGCCTTCTAATGTGATCCCTCTCAGAGCCATTAGTAGTGGTAACCAGGCACCATCTAGTTCTTCTGGTCTCAGGGTCATGGAGACTGATGTTCACATCTTGCATTAGTCCATTAGACTGTTTCCAGACACCAATTTTCTTCATTCTTCTTTCTTACAGACAAGGAAATTAATAGTTTCCTCTTAAATGGCCATTCATGAGATTTCTAAGACCCCTACTTTTTTTTTTTAATAAATCACTACTTTGAACATATTATCAGGAAGCACCAGTCCCTAGAAAAGAACATGATGCTTGGAAAAATGGAAGGTCAGTGAAAAGATGAAGACCCCCAGTGCTATGGATTGGCACACTGGCAGCAGCTATGGGCTCAAGGGTAACAACAATTGTGAGGGTGGCACAAGACCAGGCAGTGTTTCGTTCTGTTGTGCAGAAGGTCGCTATGAGTCAGAACCAACTCAACGGCAATTGACAACAACACTCACCAAAGTAAGATGTAGAACATTATCTTTGTAAATTATCTTCCATATTTTGATGCTTCTCATTATTTTTTCATAGAATCCTTCAGTATTATAGCTTGAGGCTTGAACATTTTCTTCAGTTCTTTCCCCTTGAGAAATACCATGTATGCTCTTCACTTTTGGTATTCTAACTACAGATCTTTGCGCTTTTCATTCTAACACTTTACTTTGTCTTCTCAAGTTGCCCTTTGAAATCTTCTGCTCAGCTCTTTTACTTCATCACTTCTTCCATTAACTTTAGCTACTTTATGTTCAAGAGCAAGTTTCAGAGTCGTCAAGTTGAGAATCAAGTAGCAATCAAGCAGGGAAGGAGAAGGTGATAATGCATTGTCACTTGTCTGTAAAATCTAAGGGAAAGCCAAAGTGGATGGGATCCAAGAACCAAGTAGAGACGCTGACTTTAGGAAGAGCATTAAGAGTACATCCATAATAGTAGGAGAGAAGGCAGAATACAGAGTAGACAGATGTATAGTGGGAGCCTGAGGATGGTCTTGCCTCAGGGCTTCTGTTTCTTCAGTGAAATAAGAGAGTAGCAGCAGAAACAGCTAAGAGAGAGGATGAGGGAGGAGGTGGTGAAGATTTAAAAAGAAAGAAGAAAGTGTGGCACAATTATCTCAGAGATTAAAAGTGTAAAGGTCCGCCCGATGATGGATTTTCATGAATTTAAATTGAGATCAGACATCATGATATGTGTTGTTTCTTTTCCCTCCAAACATATAGACTTAATTTGATATAAATTCAGACTTGATGGAGCATTGGGGTTAAACATGGTTGAGCTTTAATCAGGTGAATATGCAAAAGAGAGAGAGAATGGGGAAATGAGGTTATATGTGCAGTGATCATACCACATTTGCTCTGAAATATAAGCCAAGGGAAGGAAACAAGAAAAGATATGAGGGAGGTGAAGGATGGTGGGAGGGTGATGAGATCGATCATTAGAGATCTCTGTGGAATCCAATAATTGTTGAAGTTAGCTAACTCTTAGAGGAAGTGCATTGGAGAGATACAAGGTAGGATGTTTAATTCTGAGATTTTTGCTGGTGATAAGAGAGGTTAGAACAAGGGATATCATTGCTGACATCAGATCTAACTTGGCTAAAAGCAGAGAATGCCAGAAAGATGTTGACCTGTGTTTCATTGACTGTGCAAAGGTATTCTAATATATGCATCATAACAAATTATGGATAACATTACAAAGAATAGGAATTCCTAATACTTAATTGTACTCATGTGGAACCTGTACATAGACCAAGAGGCATTCATTCAGATAGAATAAGGGGATTTAAAATGAGGAAAGCTGTGTGTCAGGGCTGTATCCTTTCACCACACTTAATTCAGTCTGCATGCTGAGAAAATCATCTTAGAAGCTGGGCTAGATGAAGAAGAACATGACATCAGAATTGGAGGAAGACTCATCAACAATCTATGATATGCAGATGATACAACCTAAAGAATTAATTTATATCATGTAATTCTGTAGAATTAATGATACTAATATTAATAGAATGGAAATTCAATACCAGTACATTACTATGTGGAGGTTTTGAGGAGAAAACTGTCCCATCTCCATAACTTACCAGGCTTTAGGAAAGTCAAGTTATTTATCCTCTTTATTGAACCTCAAGGTCAGCGGTTCAAACCTACCAGCTGCTCCTCAGAAACCCTATACAGGGTGGCTGTGAGTCAGAACTAACTTGACAGCACTTAACAACAACAACAACAATCTGTAACATGATTACAATTTATATCTACCTTACGATATTTTACAAGGTTTATAAATATTCTATGTAAAAATCTATGAGTAGTCCATATAGCAGTCGCTGGTAATAGAAATAATAATAATAATAAGTGTCATTGTTACTGAGCTTCCCTAATCTAGCTTTGATGATTCTGTAAACTAGACAGGCAATCTGATGCCAGAATGATTGCTCATTGTAAGGGTCATTATCAGTGAGCTTTAGAGCACCAAGCCAGGAGCTGATATTGAGAAACCTTAGAGAGGCAGTTCCAATCAATACACTAACATTTACTTTGTCCTCAAGCCTCATGCCCATGTTGACACAAGTGGCCATTAAAGGACAATGAGCTGCAGTAGAAGTAATGGGCTGGAAGGAGGCGGCAGCACGCTGGATTTGGCACTTGAGGAGATAGTGTTTTCATCAATTGCTGGTTGCCATTAATGTCTAGGCTAAGGTCAGAATGAGGTCAAGGGCATTATTATACTCACACCCACCCTTAGAGAGAGAGCGATGGGTCCCAGCTCAGTATGGAAGACGCTGTATGGTTTCAACAGTAAGTAGCACCACCAGCAGCAACATTATGATTCACACTTGAAACGTCGAATACCATTTTCTTTAGAAAGGAGGGACAGTCGTGCAAAACCATTGACGGTTGTTCTCATTCCCCACTTGCTGAACATGAGTACAATGTCTATCCCTGAAATGCTTTCAGCCATTTATCCTCCTGTCTTAAAAAAAATAAAATGACCAAGATGCAAACATTATTTTAGGTTCTACCTGCCTTTAAGGGGGCCACTGTTCACTTTAACTCATTTACCTTTTCTCTGGATTGAAACAAAGTCATACTAAAGAGTCATGCACATTATAGTTTGTCTGTGTAATGAGACACTACTATGCAGTCATTAAAAATGCTGCTGGGTTCTCTGTCATACATCCAGAAATATTAGACCACGAAACATTGAGTGAAATAGACTGTGCAAACAAAGTAGCCTGATTTTCCAGGAATAAACATGTGCGCACACACACAGTGCTAGGGAAGGATACACAGCCAACTACAAACACTAACCACCCAAAATCAACACTCTGTAATTCTCAACACACAGTAAGTGACGGAAACCTCGCTTCCCAGAGATGGGATGACATGTTTGTAATGGTGAAAAGAAGCAATGCCTCCAAATGGAACAGCAGGGAAAATTGTAAATAAAACAAGATACATTCAGATCATGGAATATAACTGGCACCAAAATTTCATTGTGAAGGTGCAAACCATTAATGTACTTGGCTATTAACTGAAAGGTTGGAGGTTTAAGTCCAAATAAAAGTGCCTCCGACAAAATGCTTGACAATGTACTTCCCAAAACTCTGCTTTTGAAAACCCTGTGGAGCAGAGATCTATTCTGACATACATGGTGTCTCCATGAATCAGAATGAACCCAACAGCAACTGGTTACTAGTTAATGCCATCATGAAGTAGCAGGCGCTGCAGACAGATTCTGTCAACACCCCTCCAATCTTTTCCTTCTTTGGACAAGGCGATGGAAAGCTAAGGACTGTTTTTCAAATTCCTTCATGAGTTGGGATTCCACAGGTGACCTGGCTTCCACTCCTAGGTCTCAGACAGATGTGTCTTGGGAATCCAGAGTAACACCTGATGCTCCATCCCAGGCAAGGATTCTGCAACTCACTAAGCTTCTGAAATGAAACTCTGGGCTGCTCAAAATTGGAACATACAGAGGCAAAATGTTTATTACCGTGGTTTTTGTGGTGTTTTTTCCCCAAGAAAGCAAGATATACAACTTTATCACAGCACTGTGGAAAAATAATTTTTAAAACCCTACACAAAAATAACAACCAGAAGGAAATACCTAAAGTATAAGAGTGGTTGTCTTTAGATACTAAGACCGTGGGAGAACGCATCTCCATTTTTGTCTTTCTTTACTTTTCAAAGTTTCTCTTATGTAAATATTGTTATCAATTAAATTGTGCCAAACCACCCAGGCCCAAAATTGGAAACCCTAACCTCTGTACCTATAAATATGACCCTGTTTGGAAAGAGTGGGATTTTTGTTATGTTAATGAGACCATATCAGAGTAGGATGGGTCCTAATCCTAATTACTTCAGAGTAAAGAACTCAAGATTTGAGCTGCAAGGTCCAGCGCTTCACAACTCACCAGCTGCTCCTCAGAAACCCTATACAGGCTCACTATGGGTCGGAACCAGATCGATGGCATTTAAAAAGAACAACGTCATCTTAGAAAAGGAGTAGAATGAATACAGAGAGAAAGAGACCCTGTGAATATCTGTGCACAGAGCTAAGAATCCAAGGAACACCCAGAGCTACTGGCAAGGAAGAACCATCCCCTAGAACTGATTCCCTGAATTGGACTGTGAAACAATACATTCTGTTCTTTAAAACCATCCATCTGTGATCATTTTTATTATGGCAGCACTAGCAAACTAAGACTGTGTTATTTATAATTTTTAGAAGTTAACTTTTGAAGCAAAAGAATAGTGTCACGTGTTTCCTTCCATAGAAATGTGAAGAGGGTTTTGTGTGTGCTCATTTCCATCTGTGTGCCCCAACATGGGGCAGGTCCCAATCCTGGGACTGGAGACTTGTTTGCATCAGCTTCTCTTCTTCTCTGACTCCTCTTTTCTACTATTGCACCTTTTCTTCCTTCCGCTATTAACATCGACATTCATGGGGATATCTTCTTTCCTTCCCTCAAACCCTCTTTACTGAGATTCAGTTAAAAAAAATATATGGCACTAAAGGTAATGAAACAATCATAACATAACAATACAAATAGAAACTTTGGCCCAGGTTGAGTAACTAGCTGGTTTATTACAGATGAAGCACACTTTTGGAGCTATCAAGAAGTGAGACAATCCACAGGATTAGGTGAAGGATGCAGACAGGAAACCTCTTCATTCAGAGAATGGGACTGACGAGTGTTATGGGGTCCAGCAGGCAGCTACAGATAGCATCCATCCAACCAGCGCTCCAGAGTGTCAGAGTTCTGGCAGTTCAGGGTCCAGGAAGGCCTGTGGAGAGGAAGGTCGGGGAAATGGATGAGAGGGAACTCCCTATGCAGGATCTCCAGGGCTTCACAGCCCCCTCCCAGCTCATTTACACCTCCCTGCTTGGTCCCTGGAGCAGTGAAGATTGACACCCCTGCATGCACCTCAGATTCATCTCTTGTCCTCACCACATCCTGCTGGTACTTCCTACCTCTTCATATCCCTCTCGTCCCACTCCTCACTCAGGACAGATGACCCAATAAGCAAGGTAATCATGCTCTTATTGTTGTTAAGTTGATTCTGACTCATAGTGACCCTGTATAGGGTTTCCAAGGAGTGGCTGGTGAGTTTGAACCACCAACCTTTCAATTAGCAGTCCAGTGCTTATCCTACAGCACCACACCAGGACTCCAGTTATGTTCTTAGGGCATCAAAAAACAAAAACAAACAAAAAACAACACAGGGGTACCAGTTGCCCAAAGCAAAGACCCATAGATGCTAAGCAGACAGATACAGAGAACTGGCAGGACACTATGTGAAGCTGTCCCAAGCTCTGGTACATGAGAATGTGTCAGCTGGAAATAAAGCTCAAGTAGGAGGTCCCAAGGGCACCTATGCACAAGGTTGTTTAAGCTATGAGGCCTAAAATACACAACACCTTCATTAACAACTGTCTCCTACAGGTCCCTCCTAAGTAATTGAAACTCCTTATTTTGGCAGATCTCTTGGGAGTACACTGTTTCTTTCTAAAAAGCAATAGGTGGGGGTGGTCTCTTAAGTGTACCTTGCTACATTCAACACATATGCAACTGGATACAACATGAGCAGTTTACTGGGCAAGAACATATTATATTAATAGATAAGTGGTCTCTGAACAATTTTGAAAGAACTATCTTGTATATCCACGTCTGCTGATCCAGCAACTCCAGCCAGGATACCGACACAAGAATATGTTCTTATACATGTCCTGGCAAATAACCAATGGGAACTCTGGTACCAGATGATATGTGAAATGAACTCAATCAAGTTACTTTTTAACTGTATAATTTTATGAACAGTGTTATGTCCTAAGTTTTATAAACAGTATTTATAGCTTTAATTTTAAAACATATGTGGTATGCATGTAGATACAATGATGCATACATTTAATTTAATACTAGCATGGGCATTAATTTAATATAATACTAACTTAACAAACATCCCCAAATATTAGAAATATTAATATTTTTCTAACAAAAAAGTATTCATTTGAGTATCAAGTGAGTTTTGTATTTTATTGTCTGTTACACAGAACACAGTGCTTGCTATTCTTATATGTGTTAATAAACAAGGTATTAGGCCCATTAAGAGAATGCAAAATTCAATACTTATTTATTGAATATGTTTGTTTTTATACAAAATATGTTTCTGTGTTGCAACAATGCATGTATTTCTGAATTCATCCTGCAAGAAAGTAAAATACTATTTATCAGAACATTACATTTCTATTTTATCAGAATAGTAACATATTTCCATGTAAGGAAACTGAACAACTCTTTGAGAAAATAAATGAATATTTCACCCACTGCCATTTAGTCAATTCTGACTCATAGTGACCCTGTGTAGGTTTGCAAGGCTGTAAATCTTAATGGGATCAGAAAGCTTCCCCTTTCTCCTTTGGGGCAACTCATGGGTTCGAACCACCAACATTTCTGTTAGTAATCCAACACTTATCCTACAGTGCCACCAGGACTCCTTGAAAGAATATTTAGATAATAAAAACTTTATGTTGTTAAGCGTTTTTGATTCAATACTGATCTATAGCGACCCTGCATAGGGTTTCCAAGGAGCACCTGGTGAGCTTGAACTGGCAACCTTGTGATTCAAACTGACTTTGCAGTCTAGCGCATAAGCCCACAGCACCACACAAGGACTCCATAAATGCATTTTATTTTCCATTTCCCTTCAGAAATTGTTATTTTTATAACTCACAAAATAGATTTGCTTGTTGAGAAGGGGTCCTATTGTTACATCAACTATGCATGTATTTCTGAATATGGGGTTAAACCATAAAGAAATACAAAGCAAATATTATAAATTTTATATGCACTGGATTGCAAGGATAGTTTGAACCACACAGTTGGTGGTTCAAACTCACCAGCCATTCTTTGGAAACCCTATGCAGTGTCACTATGAGTCAGAACCAAGTCGATGGCACACTTAACAGATACAGCATAGTTTCTTGTTTATTTCAGATTGATTGTGTATAACGTCACATTCAGTTTGCTCTCCTTGACCACATAAAAACATGCCAGTGGCAATGTAATCACATGACTTGTGATATATCTGGTCCTGTCCTATACAAATTGAACCAAAACGGATCTTCCGATTGTGCATACCCTTCCTTGTGTTTGTATGGAGAGTACACTTTTATTTGTATCATGCTATCTGTAATCGCTGTCTACCCAGTCAGGCATCAACAGGAATCCAATGAACTGTGAAGTCATAGCATCAAATAAAGGAAAACAGGTGTGCAAGGCAAAAAAATTCAGAGAGATTTACAAAGGGCCTGCCCAGACACTCTTTCTGACTGCCTTCTAAGTACTATTTCTTTGACCATCTCAGACTTTGAAATGAATGTGACGCCACTCTTGTTCATTTTGTTGTTCAAGTGCATTGATTCTTGTACGAACTTTGTCCAGCTTTCACATGCATATGAAGCAAGTGATACCGTGACTTGGGTCAGGAGAATCTTATTCCTCAAAGTGATATCTTAGCTCTTGAACACTTTAAACATGTCTTTTGCAGCATATTTGCCTTAATGCAGTATGTCATTTGATTTCTTGACTGCTGCTTCCATAAGACTTGATTGTGGATCAAAGTAAAAGGAAATCTTTGACAACTTTAGTCTTTTCTCATGATGTTGTTTATTGATCCATTTGTGAAGATTTTTGCTTTCTTTACACTGATGTGCAATCCATGAAGGCTGTAGTCTTTGATCCTCATCAGTAAGTATTTCAAGTCCTCTTGGCTTCCAGTAAGCAAGGTTGTGATATCTGCATTTTGCATATTTTTAATGAGTTTTCCTCCAATCCTGATGCCACATTCTTAGCAAAATCAAAATTCAAATAATCAAATATGAATAAAAACAGTTTATATAGCTGCAATGGATAAAAATTTAATGGTACTAATACATAAAAGACACCAAAGAATAGAAAACATTTATCAGCTCAATAGAAAAATGGGCTAAGAATATGAATAAGCAGTTCATACGAAAAAAATGACTAATAAACATAGGAAAAGATGTTCAACTTCTTCTGTGGTTTAAAAATGCAAATGATAACAAAATTGTATCATTTTCCACTTCTCAGGTTCCAAAACCTGCATGAGTTTGCACCAACCAGCTCAGTATGATGAGTTCATGAAACGCTTTTCTCCTCATATAGTGTGAAAGGAGGTATAAACTGGTTTCGCTCACCCAAGCACAATTTGGCAACATATCTTCTGGTGTGGTGTTGTAGGATAAACACTGCAAACTGCAAGGTCAATAGTTCAAACCTACCAGTTGCTCTTTGGAAACCCTCTATAGGGTTTCTATGAGTTGGAACCAACTTGAAGGCATT
>NW_006408642.1:2938657-2939692 GCF_000296735.1 Chrysochloris asiatica
TCGAGTCAGTTCCGACCCATAGCGACCCTGTACAGGGTTTCCGAGGCTGTAAATCTTTACGGGAACAGAAAGCCTCATCTTTCTCCCGCGGAGCAGCTGGTAGTTTCGAATTGCTGACTTTGCAGTTCGCAGTCAGATTGGTAGGTACCATTGAATCACTTCGACTCATAGCAACCCTGTATAGGGTTTCTAAGGAGCAGCAGGTGGGTTTGAACTGAGTAACCTTGTGGTTTGTACTCACCACTGGCCTCCTAGCATGGGTTAACCCCACACTGTTTTGATTGACTGCATGCTTATCTCTAGAGCAAATGACCTTTAGCCAATGCTATGGAATGAATTGAGTAAAGTAAAAACAATCTTCCATGGGTCTGTGTGTTGTTTGGGGAAAAGATGGGTCCACCTGTCAGCATTGTTGAGTACTGTAATTGGACTTTGGGTTTGCACCTGTTTTGGGGGAGCCAGATTTCAGTGGTTAAGGCTGATCATGTAGCTAGACTATATTTACAAGAGTGGCTCACTATAAAAAAAAACAACCCACCCTGCCTAAAGCCAAGGAATTTCAATGCATTCCAGCAATCCAGAGACTAGTGCATTCTTTGTGACCCAGCCTGGGTCTGAGGTTTATAGACCTCTTTGAATTCACATCCTTTTCCTGCTGTTGATAAATGTGTATGTCTATTAAACAAGCAGAGATGTAGAACAGACGTTTTATTTATTAGTTTGAGATTTGGGGAGGAATAGATATGTTTGAAAGTCATAAACATACTGATGTTATTTTAAGTCGTAGAAGCAGATGAGATTAGAAAGGAGACCTGAACCAGGGTCACTTCAACACTGACCGAGAAAAGGAGATGCCAACAAGAAAGACAACGGAGTAGTAAATAGTGAGATGGAGAAAGCAACAGGAAAATGTATCTCAGACAAGCAGATTAAGGGTTTTAGGAAGGAGGGATTGATCAATTGTGTCAAATGTTGCTAAGAGTAAAATGTGGACTGAGAATTTATCATAGGATATGGCAACTGGTGGAGTCCTGG
>NW_006408642.1:2940217-2941150 GCF_000296735.1 Chrysochloris asiatica
TTGCTATGAGGCAGAGAACCAACTCGACGGCATACAATCACCAGCAGCAGCAGCAGCAGCTATAAATAGTTTTTTCTGGTGTTAAGTGCTGTCAAGTAGATTCCGACTCATATCAACCCTGTATACGGTTTCTGAGGAGCGATTGGTGAGTTTGAACTTCCGACCTTGAGGTTCAAACTGACTTTGTGGTCCAGTGCTTATCCTATAATTAAGAGTAGAGAAATGGTGAAATCTAGAGAGAATTTTTTTAATTGGAGGTATTAAAATGTTTTTATGATAATGTATACAATCAAGTGTTGTTATTTGGTGCCATTAAGTCAGTTCCGACTCCTAGCAAACCCTGTGTACAATGAAATGAAACACTGCCTGGTCCAGCACCAGCCTGACAACCATTGCCATATTTGAGTCCTTTGTTGAAGCCACTGGGTCAATCCATCTCATTGAGGGTCTTCCTGTTTTTCACTGACCCTGTACTTTACCAAGCATGTCCTTCTCCAAGGACTGGTCTCTCCTGATGACATGTTCAGAGCGCATCAGATGAAGTCTTACCATCCTCACTTCTAAGAAGCATTCTGGCTATAGTTCTTCCAAGACCGATTTGTTTGGTCTTCTGGCAGCCCATGATTTATACAGTATTCAACACCATAATTCAGCTGCATCACCTCATTTTCAGTCTTTTCTTAGTCACTGTGCAGCTTTCAAATGCAGTGTTGTTATGTTCTTGTTGTTAAGTGCTGTTGAGTCGGTTCCGACTCACAGTGGTCCGACACAGAGTTTCCAAGGCTGTAAATCTTTACAGGAGCAGAAAGCCTCATTTGTCTCCAACAGAGTATCTGGTGGACTTCACCTGCAGAACTAGAGGCTAGCAGCCCATAACCCACTATGCCACCAGAGCTCCTTCAGATGCATAATGTTGTTGTTGTTGTTGTTGTT
>NW_006408642.1:2955110-2959091 GCF_000296735.1 Chrysochloris asiatica
AGTTGGAACCAACTTGAAGGCATTTAACAGCATCAACTCCAAGTTTTAAATGCACCAAATAAACCCATTGCCAATTAACCCATTAATTCCAAATGATACCAACTCTTAGAGCAGAGCTACCCTATGTGATTTCTAAGGCTCTGTAATTCTTTATAGAGAAGCTAGTGGGTTTGACTGTCACACAAACAGAACAAAGAATCTCACTAAGGATGCACTTGAAATAACATACCAAGTTCTAAGAGCAAGATGTTCATTATAGAATCATTTAGAACAACAAGAACAGAAACAAAAATGAAAACCACCTAAATGTTTATCAATAAAGGACTGGCAGGTAAATCATCCTTCTTACATGCAATTGCAGTACTACACAACAGTTACAGCCGCTATGGGGGACCTATGGGTAGTAATGTGGCAAGATTCACAAATTCCTTTAATAAGTGGGGAGTGGGGTAGGGGAGGTGAAGAAGCAAGGTCTAGAACACTGTGTGCGCTGTGGTTCCAAGTGTGTTTTAAAATAAGTAGACATACATTTCCATCTGACTTACAAGATGTGTTTACAATAGTGACCTATAGAAGGCTATTGATAGGAGGGAAAAGTTTAGTTTTCAATTCTTGATTTTCAAATGTGTGTATATTATTTTGATTTAAAAAAACAATAAATAATGCATTTTCAAAATAATGCAACCTTGGTTTTCAACACACTTGTTTCTGTTATAGTTTCTTGCTGTTGAGTCAGCTCTGATACTTGACAACCTTATGTGTAACACAGTCAAGCGGCGCACACTCCAGGATCATCTTCAAGATCTTCCATATGCTTAGTCCGTTGTTGTGACTGGTATGTCAGTACACCTCTCATTTTTGCTGGCCCTCTACTTTAGCAAATATGATATTCCTTACAAACAAGTAGAGGATGCCCATAAAGTACCAGGAACAGTGCTAGATGGTAGAGATAAGAAAAACAGACAAAATTCCTGGTCAAGAAATTCCTTGACCCCAAGATACCTGTGAAGACATAGACTATCCTGACCTCTGAGATGGACACATCTCTGTTGCCAGTTACTGGGCAATGCCTCCACTGCCTACAGGGCCTATGGATTACAAAAAAAAATACCCAACCAATCATCCATCAATAAAAGTTAGCTGACTTGTAGATCGGAAGTGGATTTGTCCCTCCCCGCTGAGTGAAGCTGCTCAGAAAGCCTCCGTCCACACCACAGGAGAGCTGGACCAGTGTTCTCTGTTGCCCTATGTGACTAAAGGATAGGTCTCCCATGCCAACCATCCCCATTTCTTTAAGTAACTTGGTGAAATTTCAGGCTGGAAAGAGCACAGATCCAGGATCAATCTTAGCACTGTGGTCCTGACCAAGTTATTTTATTTCCGTGCCTCAGTTTATTCATTTTTACAAATGACCATGGAATATTCACTGCAGAGGGATTTGTGAGGATTAAATAAATAATGATGAATATGTAAACGTACAAACCACACACACTATCAAGAAATGATATCTCTTATTACAGAACTGTTTTTATTATAAGAAGTCTTCTGTTGTAAGATGTTTCAGTGATGTAATAACAGCTTTTGGGGAAGGACTCACTGAATGCAAGATAAGCCCTAATTTCAAAAATATTAAAATGTGAAAAACAGAGGAAACATAACATCATTTCTAGATCTAGCTGAAGACTACATTGACCAGAATCAATGCAAAGTGGAGTCCTAGTGTGGTGCTGTGGGAGAAAGCACTAGACCGCAAGGTCGGTTTGAATCACAAGGTCAGTGGTTCAAAGTCACCAGATGCTCCTTGGAAACCATACACAGGGTCGCTATGAGTTGGAACCAACTCAACGGCACTTAACAATAACAACAGCAATATACAAAGAGATTTTTCAAACCAATATGGTGACTTTAATAATAATAATAATAAAAGCAAAGGACAGGGACAGAAAATATCACAAAAGAATAGAGATATAAAATAAAAAATATAGGGGGAAATGCCCTTGTGATGTATCATAAAATGCAAAAGAAGATAAGACAAATTGTTATATATATTTCAAATGGCTAAAGTTTTGTGATAATATGGTGAGGGTGAATTAAATAGGCATTTTACTAAACTCTTAATCATTGTATAAATTGGCACAAGTTTGTTGAAGAGGTATTTCATAACATGCCTCAGGAACCTTAAAATTATTTCAACACTTGTAGGAATTTACACAAAAGAAATTATCAAGAGAGACAAAAACAAGATGACAAATCAGATGTATATAGAGATTTATTTTTAGAATGCTCATCCTAGCGTCATATCTACCCATGTACCTAACACATTAAACAAGAGCTGGAAAGAAACTCAAAGGTTCAACTCAAGGTAATTTTTCTGAAATTATTATTTTCCTCTATGGTCTTGGAGTCATGGACCAATATTGCTTGATTTGGTGGGTAGGACCCCATCAATTTGGGACTGAATATATACAGTGGCTAAGATTGAGATTCCATTAACAATAATGGATGAATGTTTTTAATATGGTTCTTTTAAAGGTGGCTCACTTACCAAGCTCCCATTCCATCTTTTCCTTGTACAATTTTCTTGGCACATTCAATTGTCTTCTTTAAATCTGGATTCAATAGAGCTGTGGAGAAAATACAGAAGAACAATATCATGCCACCAAGTGCCAGCTAAGTAACTTGACATTACTAAGAGAAATATCAGGGAAGATTCAGGGTGCTAACACCAAGAAAGGCTCCCATGTGTTTCCAAGAATAAATTTATCCGTAGATTTTTCTTAGACCACACTTGGAGGTACCAGGACATGGTCATCTTTTACTAAATCCATTGACTTTGTTCTCTTAGAGTTCTTATAATCATTTTTTTCATTATAGATGTTGTAGTTAAATGCTATGAAGTTGATTCCAACTCATTGATAGCAACCCTGAATAGGATTTCCAAGTAGCATCTGATGGATATAAAATATGAAATAGTTATTCTGTGCTGGACACTGTGAGAAAGAGTGGAGATACAAACGACAAACATGATAAACCAGGCTCTGCCCTCATGGAATATGTCTTCTAGGAAACAGTAAAGTCATACCCATAGTTATCAGGTGATTCTTACACATAGTGACCCCATAGGACTGAATAGATTTGCCCCATGGGGTTTCCTGGTGTGGTGTGTGGGTTAATGCCCTGGGCTGCAAGGTTGGTTTGAACAGCAAGGTTGGCAGTTCAAGCTCATCAGCTGCTCCTTGGAAACCCTATACAGGGTCACTATGAGTCAGAACAAAGTCGATGGCACTCAACAACAACAACAATCTTTACAGAAGCTGGCTGCCACTCCATGGGACAGCTCATGGGCTCAAACCACCAATCTTTGCATTTCAGCCAAGCACTTAACCATGTTGCCTCCATAGGCAATTATAATATGAGGGCTACCTGGAATGATGTGGGGAGAGGACGCAGCCTGATGTGGGAGTGGCATCGTTGTATGCCTTTATTCAGTTCCCACTCACCACAACCCTGTGTAAGGTTTCTGAGAGCAGCTGGTAGATTTGAACTACTCACCTTGAGGCTACCAGTCCATGCTTATCCTATAGTACCACACTGCGTTAAGTAGTGCTTAGTAGGTACATCAAAATCAAACTTGAAGGATTAAGGAAGTGTTCATGAGCCAAGTGACAACTAAGAAGTAAGGAAGGAAAGGGAGTTGAAGGAGGTCACAGGAGGAATATTGTTCCAGGCAGAGGAGACAGCAGGTGAGAGGGCCCAGCAGTGCCCCTGAGGTACCAACATGCCTATGTCTTTATCCTTCCTTGTCCATTCGCTCCTTGGAATGTGAAAATCAAGACTTTACACATGGGACCATTGTAATACCGTCCATCTTGTCCACACTAGAGTCTCCCTCAGCACTTATCTAATCAGATTGCTTTTTCTTAAAGCATGACTTCAGTGTACCCTTGTTATTGTTGTTGTCAGATGCCATCGAGTCGGAAC
>NW_006408642.1:2962082-2966341 GCF_000296735.1 Chrysochloris asiatica
GTGGCATAGCCCTCAGAATCACAGCAATTCAAACCACCACAGCATGACAGACAGACGAGTGGGAGTTGTGTGGTCACTGTTAAACACGAATCTCCTTGCGCTACGGTCCTTAAGTCTGGCTCAAAGGTGGGATTTCCGTCCTCCGATGTCATGTCAGTCAAGAGGCGGAAGCGCAGCAGGGGCGACAGGGTTGTAATGAGACGCTTTGAGCTGCGCTTGTGGGTCTCTAAGTTGGTCGACCCCGCCTCAAAGCCACGATACAATCCAATGGCTAGGCCAGGATGGCCCCCTCGCGGGGTATGTAGGACAGCCTGGCTGGCCACTGCAGTCTCTTCCCGCTAGGCAGTATCCCCCCTGTCGACCTGGTCTCCAGACACCTCTCACCCCACCGCTCCGTGGCCTGGGTTTTATTTAACACCTCCACCAGGTCTGCGCAGTTCTCGCACATCGTTCAGCCGCCGCCCCCTCCATTGTCCCCTAGTAGTCTATAAAACAGAATCCCAAATCCTTAACTGAGCCCAATTCTGTGCCGGCATGCCTTTTCACTTCTCTGGGACTTTGTTCATGCTTATCCCCTAACATGGGCCTGCTTATTTAAAAAGTACAGTAGTTGAAAGTCTCTCACTGACCAGCTTGCCCACTGCCTCCTCTCCCTTTGTTTAAGGACACTTTGATTCAATGCACACAGTTCCTGGGTTACAAACATCCAATTTAGGTACAGTCTATAGTTATACACAAACCCCTGCAAAGCCTAGTATATTAAAATTTTGATGTGTGTGCAATGGTTCATAATAACAAAAGAGCATCTCATTGTGGCATTCATTAAAGAATTATTACTCTGACTGTATTAAAAGGGGCTTCAAAAAGTTAGAGGGAAAATGGTATTCAGATAGCAGGATTTTTCCATGAAGTTTTCAAGTCCCTCATATGTCAAAGATGTTTCAATATGTCAGTTAGTGTTTCTTTAATGTTCTAATGCATAGAAAGTTACACTATGTACTATATACTAAGAAAAACTGACTAACATTAGATGCAGGTCATACCTAACTGTTTTGACTTACAAAGTCACCTTAAAGACAGACTTATGAAGGGATCTCATCTATAACTGGAGTACTGCTTATACATATCCATTATTTACATACATAAATACATTTATCCTAATCTTGTAAATCAAAATTACTCCTCACTTATCAACTATCTTGTTCTCCAATATTCTGCATTTATGACAACAGTACAAATCTACTATCCTACTGTTTTGTGCTTCATGAAGTACATCTGGCAGTAACAAATGCCGAGATGCAAGGCGAGAGCAACATTGGATGTCATGATTAAGATTAGTCAACTTGCCTGGGCTGTGATTCTCCATGGTTTGGTAGTTATATGATGATGTAATCTGGCAGTTATGTGATGATGTAATCTGGCAGTTATGTAATGCTGTGGTCAGCCTTCATTTTTGCATACTGACGATGTCTACATAATAACCTGGTCTTTGGAATCTAATCATGTCACTAAGTGAGGAATGGGTGCACTGAAAGAAAGAAAACTGAGTTCATCCAACCCCAGGTCCCTGTTTCCACAGTGACCCTTAAACCTACGCTAAGTACTTTACATAGACTATCACATTGAAAACTCATGAAAGCCTTGTGAAGTAGATACTATTATATCCATTTTACAGGTCAGAAAACCAAGGCTCAAATCACCCAGCAATCAAGAGATAGAGCCAAGAGTCTTTCTGGTTTCAAAACCTGTGCTCTTTCTGTCCCCTGACCCTACTACACAGGAGAAGGATATGATTCCTCTGTACTTCCCACAGTGCTGAGCATAGGGTCTAGTGCCTCTTGCTTATTTAACACAGAGCCTAGCACTTTTTGCTCATGATGTCTTACTTCCTTGGGAATCCTATTGCTTGTGGTCAGTCGTGGACATCTTCATTGTGAAAGCTTGAATTGTTAAATATGTCTAAAGTGCATTCTTACAGCTAATCATTAGCAGCAGTTCTTTTGTTTATAAAACCTTAAAGGAAATATTCAGACCAGAGCGAACAAGTCACAAAAAATAAATTTTGATCTGGATATATTCTTCTGTAATCACCCAAGACAAACACTTGTATGAATTAGAATATCTCCTCCACTTCGCATATCTTCACTCTCTGGATTTTCTAGCACATCCCTTTCACTGAGAGTGTAGCCCCTGAAGGGGTCTCAGCTTTCTGTGGATGACCCTACTGCATCTCCCCTGTTTGCACAGTGACCCTTAAACCTATGCATTAAGCTGCAGGGATATCTGATGCCCTTGGGACCATCACTGGCTTCAGTCCTCACTTGTTCTTCTTTTAAAACTCTAGGGGTTTCTCTTGGAGTCCTGGTGCGACATTGTAGGATGAAACACTGGACTGCAAGGTTGGTTTGAACCACAAGGTTAGTGGTTCAAACCCTCCACTCCTTGGAAACCCTATATAGGGTTGCTAGGAGTCAGAACCGACTCCACAGCACTTAACAACAACAGGGATTTCTCTTACTTTCTTGCCAGGTACTTTCAAAGAAGGCAAAGTGACAGCATCTGTCCCCCCTTGAAGAAAGAAGTGGTAACCAAAGGTGAGCAAAATCAGGCCCCATTGGAACCCCATGTTTCCATAGTCTAGGCTGAGATGGTTCCCCTGATCCGCTTCTTCTCAACATCCTGACACTTATTCTGACCATTTGGATGTGGGTTTCCATTGCTCCATTTCCAGAATATCATGCCTGACTCACTAGAAGCAGCCCTATCTCACTGTCTTCTGTGGCAGTGGTCTAAATGGTTAAACTCTCAATAACTCATATGCATGTATAGGGTTGCCATGAGTTGGAATTGACTTGAACATGAGTTGGCAATTAACAAGAACGACACTGTAAGTACCATGGAATTACCCCTTGGATATGGCCAGTCTAGATCCTTCCAGGTCCTCCGTCTCCCTCCTTCAAACATGTAGTTACACTTTGGTCACTGGAAAGATCTCTGAGCACAACACCACAGTCCCAGTTCCCCAGCATGGAACAGAGGGAAGGGACTTACCGGAGCATGACACATGGCAGCGGTTCTTGCCATGGTCACACCAGTCATTGTTCCGGATCTGGAAGAGGCCGTAACCAGTGTAGTCACCATGCAAAGTGTCGTAGACAGCCGTGGGGTTGAATTTGCTCTCAAAGTAAGCCAGGCACACCCCTATGACAGAATAGGAGATTTGAAGCTCTAAGGGAAACTAGGCAGGGGCTGGGGAGAAAGGAAGTGAGGAAAGAAGAGGGTTAAGAGAGTCTAACTCACAGTTTTCAAGGCTGTAGCCCTCAAAGTTACTCAAGCCTCCTTCATGGAGCTTCTTAGCCACGTTGCAGCGTCCTAAGACCCGAGCGCCACTTGGCACAACCAGGCAACTGATGAGGGAGAGGACCACAGATGCCTTCATCTTCTCAAGGCTCCTCACAGCTGAGCACATGAGTGGCCAGGTGAGCAGGTAGAGTCACAGATAATTTCCACAAGATCCCAGGAACACTGATTCCTCTGACGGCAAAGGAGATTTGGAGAGGAGACATGTGGAATTTAGTGTGCTGTGAAAAACCGAACTCGGGCCTTTCTTAACAAGGATACTTCTAATCCTAATTAGTGGCTTGGTGTCACTCAAACCCAGGACGCCTGGGACTCCTCCTTCTCTTGACCTCCTATTCCTTAAGCACATTATTCTCTAAAACCACCCCTTATTCTTTCCCTCTAGAGAAACCCAATGATCATTTCTTGGTTGGTCTTTCATTCGTTTCTCTTTGACATTAGTTACAAATGTTCAACTCCTCTCTTTCTTTCATTGTTCATGAAGTACATTTCGGACAACAGAGAAGAAAACATTCCACTATGGTCCCACCACTCAAGCACAACCACTACTATCATGCTGAATTATTTCCCACCTCAAATTTTATCCTGGAATACTCATATATTCCAAGTTATGCTCTTACCTTCAGATTTTCTACAAAGTAATCTCCACTGAGCTTTTTCCTTGCTGTTCACATAAAGAAACAAAGTAGGGTCCGGTCAGACATATCATTTGCTAGTGGGACAATTATCAACAAGTTACTTTGCTTAACATAGCCTTAGTTTCCTCATCTACAAAAGGGGCTAACTCCCAGAAGCCATCAAGGCAAGCAATCAAATCCCTTCAGGATAAGCCCCCCTCCAAGACTGAAATTCAAAGGGAAAACATGAGCAGTCATTTAAGCTTGCTGGCAACCACATTG
>NW_006408642.1:2967089-2970874 GCF_000296735.1 Chrysochloris asiatica
CTAGGACCATCAAGGGAGAAGAGCACAAGTGGAATGCGAGACCTTATCCAGAGAAGCAGCAACACCAGAGATGGAGGCAGAGATGGAGACATGGAGAGAGAGAGCAGCTGAGGACTCTAGACTCATGGAAAGAGAGGGACTGAGTGCTGGAGGCCAGGAGGCAGGCTTGCAGAATGTGCCCTTTATTTATTTGTTATATATTCCTGAGTGTTTCTGTGTACATCGCCCCACCCCACTGAAAAAAGAAAAGAAAAACAGGGAATGGAAGCAAATACTGTTGAATGATGATGCACGGAGGAGACTGTAATCATGGCAATGAAATGATGGTGTAAAGCCAATGTTCTCCCAGTAACCATGTAAACTAACACTCAGTTCACAATAAAAAAAGGGGGGGGGCAGTGAGTAACTCATGAAGTGCTTCAGAAAATGAACGGATTCTGCACATAGAGACTAGGCAATGTCTGCTTCTTGGAGGGCAGGCCCCACCACAAGTCACAAAAGGTATCCTCAAGAAACAAGTGTAAATTGCTACAATTTGATGATCTGGACCTATACTTATAGATGTAGGATCTCAAAATATCAACTGAAAGTGAAGGAGTCTTCACATCTTATGATTCAATGATGAATAATTGTTACCATGACTAATTGTGATAGTCACAACTGTGAAGGTAGAAGTTTTGTAATATAAAGGGGGGAGTAGTTAATCTTACAGTCCAGGAACAGAGGACCCTAGGACCATCAAGGGAGAAGAGCACAAATGGAATGCACGACCCTATCCAGAGAAGCAGCAACACCAGAGATGGAGACAGAGATGAGAGAGCATGGAGACGGAGAGCAGCTGAGGACTCTCGACTCATGGAAAGAGAAAGGCTGTGTGCTAACGGCCAGGTGCTGGTGCCTAGGAGGCAGGCTTGCAGAATATGCAATTTGGTTGTTTAAATGATTATTATATATCCTGAGTGTTTTTGTGTACATTCCCCCTCCACTCCTCCAAAAAAAAAATGTAATAGAAGCAAATACTGTTGAATGATGATGCACAGAGGAAACTATAATCATTGGAATGAAATGATGAGTGTAAAACTGATGTTCCCACATGTAAACTATCACTCAATTTACAATAAAAACTTTTTTAAAAAAGGTATCTTCAAGTCCCCTCTTCTTCCTTCTTCTCCAGCAGCCAGTTCTTTGGGGATGTTTGTCCTCTGTTCCTTCAAAACTTATCCACCTTTCACTGTCTTCTTTGCCACCCTTTTGGTCCAGACCACCACCATCTCTGTAGATTTCTGTAGAAGTTTCTTAACTATCCTCCAGACTACTTTCTTGCTGTCGTAGATCCATTCTCCACACATCCTTTAGAAAGGCCTTTTAAAATACACATCTCCAGTCATATTACTCACCTCTAGTTGATTCCCCAACTCCTGAAGCTGACTGACAAGACCTTTGATGGTCTAGCCCTGCCCACCTCTCCAGTCTGGTTTCATACCATTTACTTTGAGTCTGTTAATCTCATTATCATTTCAGGTCTTTTGCACCAGTTGCTCCTTCTGGAGACAGCTTTTTCCTGACTACCATACAGTTTATTCTTTCTTGTCTTAGTTTCCATGTCACAGAAAAGTCTCTGATCACTGCTCCATCACAGACGGCAGTTTTTCTTTTCCTCATGGCATAAGACAACATCAGAAATTTACTTGTTTATGTATTTATTCACTTGCAGTAGATAGACAGTATTCTATACAGAAGCCTGGTCTGTTTTGCTCTCTGCTTTATCCACAGAGCTTAGAACAGAGCCCACCACGTAGCACGTGCTCTCAACGCTGTTGAGTGAACCTACTCTAATAGAACTGTCATTAGATGTGTCATGAGTGAGTTTGCTGATGAAAGTCTCTGCAGCTAGTTATTCTCATGTATCCTCTGGCTCCTATATACCATATAAGGAGTCCTGGTATCTTAGTGGATTACGAGCTGGTCCACTAACCACAAGGTTGGTTGTTCAAAGCTAGCAGTTGCTCCACCGGAGATAGATGAGACTTTCTGCTCCCATCAAGATTTACCATCTCAGAAACCCTGTACAGCGTCGGTATGAGTCGGAACCGACTTGGTGGTGTACAACCACTATCTACCATGTACCTACTTACCAGTCCTTCCACAGGCCCTCTGGTCCTCCCCAAGGGAAAACCACAGCAGCAGCACCTTCAAGTCTTGTTGCAGGAAAGATGCTCTGCCTACACTGGGTTTCCTGATTGTTTAGATTCTACTTCCTTTATAACTCATTAGCCTTCGTTTGATAGCTTCTAAATCCTTCTGCATGCCCATCTAGAATCCTCTGCTTTTCTAGAATCTTTCCTGTGACATCAGTTGCTATGCACCAGAACGTTCTGAAACAAAAAGAGGACTGTCACCAACATTTGCATTCATTTTCTATTGTTATTGTAGCAAGCTGCCACAAACTTCATGACTTAAACAACACAAATGTATTATCTTAGAGTTCTGGAGGTCAGAGTCTGACACAAGTTTCACCAGGTGAAAACCAAGGTGTCTTCAGGGTTGCATTCCTTTCTGTAAATTCTAGGGGATAATCCATTTCCTTTCTATATTCAGGTTATTATAGAATTCAGTTCCCTGCACTTGGAGGATTGAGGTCCCCACTTCCTTGTTGGCTGTCAGAATATTCTTCAGTTTTCAAAGCAACAAAAGGTAAGTCAAACCTTTCAAATCTCTCCTGCCTCCTCTTCTACCACTGTATTTCTCGGGCCCACATTTATACAAATCTACTTTTCAGGACTCATGTGATCAGACTGAACTAACTGGAATATCCAATATTCTCCCCATCTCAAGATTCTCAACTTTAATCACATTTACAAAGCATGTTTTGCCACAGGAAACCCCTTTTATTATATTATCACAGATTTCAGACATTAAGGTATAGACGTTATTTGTTATTATTGTTAAATGCCATTGAGTCGTTTCCAACTCATATGTCTTCTGCTCATAATGGAGTCATGGGCATGAACTTCCTTTCTTGGGCCCTGAATAACCTCCTTTGTGACATGAGGGCATGAAATTTGGTGATCTTTGAGATTTCTTTTGAGAAGATTAAAAGCTACTGAGATGCTTGAGGATGGTTTTGACAGTAATGGAAGATGATGACATGACAACTCAGTTAAGGTCCCATGGCTAACTCAGTTAGGACTAGCAGTTAATGGATTAGTTGAAACTCTGATAAAATGAGGAATCATTTTTTAAAAAATGCACCCATACCATAAACACTGAAACTCATACCCATAAACACACATTGGCTCAACAACCTTTACCCAGTGCAGTTGACTCAATCCCAAATCATAGAGCCCCTGTAGGACATAGTAGAACTGCCCTATCATGTTTCCAAGGTTGAACAGCTTTATGGAAATACATCTTTCACCCATGGAGGGACTGGTGGATTCACCCATGGAGGAACTGGTGACTTTCTGGGTACCAGTTGATCACTTTAATCCCTGTGTCCCAGAGCTCCTTTCTGTGATGGTCTTTTCTTAAATATGGGTCACTGGCTGGGCTACTGTGTTAACTTTCTGTGTAAACCATACTATGCCCTGGTGTAGCACTGTGGGTTAATGCACTGGACTGCAAGGTTGGTTTGAACCACAAGGTCAGCACTTCAAGCTCCCCAGCCGCTCCTTGGGAACCCTGCACAGGTTTGCTATGAGTCAGAACTGAAGAGACAGCACTTAACAACAAGAATATGCTGTGCTAGGTGTCATGGTGTGGTGCTGTAGGGTAAGTACTGAACT
>NW_006408642.1:2971071-2988056 GCF_000296735.1 Chrysochloris asiatica
ACCTGGCATTGTGTTCCCTTAGAGATTACAGCCTAGAAAAGCCAATGGGACCGTTCTACTCTGTAACATGGAGTCCATGAGTTGAAATTGACTCAGTGGCACCTAACAACAACAATATTGTGCTATATTCTGTTTCCTATTTCTCTATCTTTAAAGTAGAGCAAGAGCTTAAAAACATAGGCAGCGTCATATCAGTGAAGATCCTTCTAGACTTTCAAGGTTTTCTAAAATTTTCTTCATTATTTTGAGCACACTTACTCCACCAGTGAAATGCATTTTTAGTAATTCACCTTTATCAAATTTTTCAAAGAACTCAACTTATTTTTATTATTATTACCTTAAGCTAGTGTGACCAACTCATCACCTCTGGACGGGTTCAAACCACCAACCTTTTAGATAGTAATCAAGTGCTTAACTGCTCATCGAGGGGGAATTCCCCACTTGGCTCCTGTGGTCCACTTGGTTGCTGCAAGCTCTGAAGGCATACAATGTTTCTGGGAAAGATTGGTCTCTTCTGTTCCTGGCTGGCCATAACCTAAACCAAACTTACAAGAGAGGTAATTATGGTCTTAGGAATCAACATTGTGCATGCTTCTTATATCTGGACATTTTGTTTCTAGGGGGTGTGGAGGATATCCTTGTTCTGAGGAATGTGTGCTGTGGAGAGAACTTTTCTCCCGCAATCCTGGAGTCTCCTACACGATCTAGTTCTCACAGGTTCTCAAGCCTCCCAGGCCTCCTCTAACACTCCAGAAGAAGCCCTCCTTAAAACATCTGCCTCAGTCTGGTCCCAGACTATGAGCTCCTTGCTCACACTCTCTGCTCCTTTAGAAAAGATATTAATGTGATCCCATCCCACCAATTCTCATAGTTAAGCTGTTATTCAAAGGGCTGATAGGGGGTTGGGAGAGTAACTCCCTTGGCTTTCTCTGAGAAAGTCCTTTCCTTTCCTTGTTTTGGGGCCTGAAAGGGCCTTGAGCTGGGTCTCATTCCTGAAAAGATCCTGGACACTTCAGTCTCAAAGATTTTTCAGAGGACTCAGATAGATGTAGGTGAGGCACAAGAGAAAGAACAGCTTAAAAGATGGCTCCAGGTAGAGTCGTTGACAAAGTTCCAAGGTGCTCTTCACAGAAACAGGTTTAATGAAGAAACATTCCATATGCAAAAATTCTCATCTATGAAAAACCATAATATCAGAAAAGCAGCTTCTTCCCCATCCACTGTAGTAGATTCTTTGCACAAATGGCCATGATTCTACTGCTTTCTCTGGATAGGTATCCCCTTTGCATTGTGACTTTTAGCTCCTTCCATTAAGGAGTGGTGTGTCTTCATCCCCTGGATATGGGTTAGCCCTGTGTCTTGCTTTGATCAATAGAATGAAGAAGAAGAATGACACATACCAGTTGCACCTGGGCCTCAGGCTGAACTGTCACCATCAAGTATCCTACCCTGGCCTCATCTTCCAAGGAATGAGTGGCACCAGTCACTTCTGTTGCCCTAATGGGTAGGCAGTCCTTTGTCAGACATGTGTGTAAGGCCATTCTAAACTGACCAGACCCTAGATTTATAAGCAAGTTCAAACAAGTTCAGTCAAAGTACAAAGAACTTCTCAGTTGACCCACAGACATATGAGCAATAATGAAAGATTCTTACTTGAAGCTACTACATTTTGGAGGTGAGAGAGGGGCTTGTTACACAGCAATAGATAACTGACAAATCCCCTCAGCTGTGTGCTTCTGCCTTGACCCAAGTCTCCAGGCAACAATCTGTCTGGGCCCATAACACATTGGCCATCTGCTCTGATTCCTATCAACAAACTATCTTATTGACTATTTTTGCAGAATTGACTGGTCAAGCTGACATCGCAATCACAAAACCTCTAGCAAGGGTGCAATTCCCAGAAGGAAGAGAATTTCCGATTCTTCCTGATATGACATTTACCTTACAGAAAAATTGAACAGGAAGTCCTCATGATAAGGAAGGCACCTCCTTCAGGAAAAGACATCAAAGAATTTGCTCTCCCCTCATTTGCCCTGTTATTAAGTCTTAAGTGCAGCTGCATAGAGTGGGTTTTAGGTTACCAATAGGATTTAATGCACTGGCTGTATGCACTGGGTAAACTGGGTGGAAGCCAGTTTTTCTTGAGGCATTGGTTGATGTTTCTGTGCAACATTCACTCATCTGTAAAAAAATTGTTTAGTCCCTACTAGGAGCATTGAAGAACCCCTGGTGGTGCTGTAGGATAAGCACTGGACTGCTAACTGAAAAGTTGGCAGTTCAAATCCACCAGCCACTCCAAGGAAGAAAGATGAGGCTTTCTGCCTCCATGAAGACTCAGAAACTCTATACAGGATTGCTATGAGTCAGAATTGGCTCAATGGTAGTGAGTTTGACTTTTGTTTTCACCAAGGAACTTTGGTGGTACTGTGGGTTCGGCATTGGGCCAAATCCCATAACTGCTTTGTGGAAAAAAGATAGGGCTATCTACTCCCATAGAGATTTATAGGAAAACCTATGTAGGGTCACTATTAGTAAGAATTGACTTGATGGTGGTCGGGTTTACTATATAATAGGGACCCTGGTTAGTGCAAATGGTTACTATTCAACTTCTAACCTAAAGATTTGTGATTCACATCTTTGCAGTGGAGTCACAGAAGACAGGCCGTCTGCTTCTGTAAAGATCATAGCCGAGAAAACCCTGTGGAGAAATTGTATTCTATAACACATGAAATCACCATGAATTGGAATTGACTTGATGGCAACTGGATTGTTTGTAGTTTCCTATGTGTGCATTAGAAACTAAGCCAAGTCCTGGATACACTGAGATGACACCATAACACAGCAAGCTAGGGAAACAGGTTAACAACACAAATCAGCAGCACTCTAATAAATGCCCTAATAGAAGTCTACTAGAGGTTCTGGGGGTGTCCAGGGAGCAAAAGGAAGAGAGCATTAACCCTGCCTGGGAAGGAGCAGGATGGGGCAAGGAAGGCTGCATTGAGAAAGAAATACGGAAGCTGGGTGATGGGGAACGAGCAAGGAAGTCCTCTCAGGATAGGGAAAATATGCTTTGAGAACTGTCTCTGTTTAACTTCTTTATGTTTCTGTCTCCTACCTACCAACATCACCATGTTCAACACATTATGGAAATATTGAAATTCCTACCGCTTCTAAAATAATAGTTGGCATTTCTTGAGTTATGCTACTGTGTTGGGTACTGAAAGACAGATAATAACATGCACTGGGTAATTTAAGGACTCCTGATGTAGCACTGTGAGTTAATGCAATGGAGTGCAAAGTCGGTTTGAACTGCAAGGTTGGTGGTTCAAGGTCACCACCTGCTCCTTGGAAACCCTGTGGTTTCCATGGTTGCTATGGGTCAGAACTGACTCGATGGCACTTAACAACAACAGGTAATTTAAGATCATAAAAGAGGCATGGGGACATTATCAGCATTCCAGGAGCATATGTGAGTGACTCTCCAAATTTGAGATTGTGGGAAAATTCTCTTCCATCTGGTATTAAAACATTTAACCAGTGTATCAGGCTCTTCCACTGAAAGTGATAGGAAACATAATGCAAACTAGCTTAGGAGAAAAACAATTCAAACGCCATGAGAAGTATGTTTGTCCCTCTCTCTCTCTATCCGCTGTCCATCCTTCCTGCTAGAGCTATTCTCAGGCATATTCTCCCTAAGTGGGGTACATTTGAATATCAGAGGACCCAGGCTAGCACTCCATTCCCATGGACTGGTCTAGGTTTTGTTCACCATGAACTGTTCACCGCTTTTTTAGTTGGCTAAATCTTGATCAAATGGCATCCGCTAAAACTGCTGTCGTTAAGTTCTGTCAAGTCGGTTCTGACTCATAGTGACCCTGTGCAGGCTTTCCCAGAGTGACGTGGTAAGCAGTATAGTACTTATCCTGTAGCCACACCAGAGCTGTCCACTAGAACTGTTGTTGTTGCTGTCGAAGTGCTGTCAAGTAGGTTCCGATTCATAGTGACCCTGTATAGGGTTTCTAACCTCTCAGCAGTCCGGTGCTTATCCTACAGAGCCACACCAGGACTCCCCACTATAGCTAGAAAATAATAATTCCAGAATTTGCTTGACTTGTTAGCAAATAAAAATTGTAACCCTGAAAACTCAAATATAACAACTAATTGCACCAAAGTGAATGATAAATAGAAGAATTGCATTGAGAATCTGTTGTGTACTCACTCTGATAGACATGTACTGGGCTTGATTCCGTCTTCTGAGAGTCACCATGTACACCAGTTCTCACATCTGACAGAGCCCAGAAGCCCCTTTACCTTTCCCCAAACCCCTAGACTACCGTCCAACCTGAAGGGAGCTGAGTATAAGGGAAATGGAGTGAAGGACTTGGGGAGCACACTGATGACAGTGGAAATGATGGTGTGCCAGTGCTGAGCCCAGGCCTCCAGAAGTCCCTCAGGGCCTGGGGCCTCTAGGCTCCAAAACAGCAAGTGTTAGGTACCAGTGTTATCCATGGCAGTGATTATTTAGGGACAGGATTCCCTGAGGTTCCTTATGTCAAGCCACATACGTTTATTTATACTTGCACCTCTTCAGAGTGGGCACAAAGAAGAGTGAGGAAGGAGGCTACAAATGTTGATTCCGGCTCTAAGGGCATGAGGTGATACCGGCTTTGGCAGTCAGTTGCTGATAGGAGAGGATCCCAGCCAGGCAAGTGAGGGTCAGCTCTGGGCCTTTTATATGGCACCATTTGTAAAGGGGAGCTCTCTCTTCCTGGCATAGTTAATTGGATGGTTTTGTGAGCCTGGAGCTACATCTGTTGTTTTCCGTCATGTAGGAAAGGTCTACCTGTGGGTGAAGCAAACAGAAAGAAAAGCAGAGCAAGACATGGAAGAATGAGACGAAGCCCTGATAACATGATGTTGAACCTCTCTGGGTCCAGCAAACCACAAACCAGAAAACTCCTTGGACTTGCCTTAAAAGCAATACATTTTGCTTTTAAGAGTGTTTGAATTGGTTTTCTGTCAGATTCCCAATTGATAAAGTTTTCTTTCCTTCCTAGTGCATATTAGTTATAAAGGAAGACATATGTTTTACATGGAGAGATCTGGAAAACTCACCCTAACCAAGGAATAGACTTGGAGTTGGCAGTAGTGGAATGGTATGATACTGTGTGCCCCTGGTATGATGCAGGGTTGCTCCACAACCTCACCATGAGGTGTTCTTACCACAAATATTTAATCTGGATAATCATGAAGAAACCAAAAAATTCTAGGACATAGATTTTCAAAGAACAACCATCGTGAAATCTCAAAAGGACTCAAGATAACAAACAATGGAAAGCTTTGGAGGACTGTTTTTGTTGGAGTTTCATAGGAGGACCTGATATGGTACTGTGGGTTAATGCAATGGACCGCAAAGTTGGTTTGAACTGCAAGGTCAGCAGTTCAGATTTACCACCCATTCCCCAGAAACCCTATACAGGGTCACTGTGAGTTGGAACCGACTTGACAGCACTTAACAAAAACAATAACATTTCATAATGACCAAAAGCAATATATAAACCATAAATGGATTCTGAATTGAAACAAAAAATAACTATAAAGGCGTATGTGGGACAACTGAGGGCATTTAACTATGGGCTGGGTGTGGAGTGATGTAATTGAAAAAAAGTTGGTTTTCCTAGGAATGATAATGATACTGAGGTTGGGAAGGCAATTGTCTTTATTCTTGGAAGACTCAGACTGAATTATTTAGGAGTAAAATGTCTTGATGTTTGCAGTTAACTTCCAGGTTGTTTAGCAAAAGAGAAGTGTGTGTGTATATTAGAGAAAGTTATGGAGCAAAAATGGCAAGACATCTATAGCCAGTATGCATAACCACGGGACATAGAAGTGTTAGTTACACTGAGACTTCAAAGTCAGATAGTCTGAACTCTACCACTTCTTAGTGTGAATTTGAATACATAATTTATTCTCTCAAATTAAAAATTAAGAAATTATTTCTGAATTTTTTCACCTGTCAAATAAGGATAATAATAGAACCTTTATTGTTGGGAGAATTCACACTATGTCTGGAACATAGTAGCTGTGCCGTCTTGCCAGCCCTGACTCATGGCAAACTTATGTACAACAGATCAAAATATTCCCAGTCCTGCCTCATCCCCACAACTGCCAGCATGTCCATTGTTGCAGAAGCTCTGCCAATCTATCTCACACCCTCATTGATCCTCTACTTCATTCAACAAATATGGTGTCCTCCTCCAGAGATGAATCCTTCCTGATCACAGGTCCAAAGCAAATGCATCTGGCAATGTTCTATTGTAACTCATAAGGTATTCATTGGCTCATTTGACTACCAGAAGTAAATCACTAGGTCATTCTTTCTAGTCTGGCTTAGTCTGGAAGCACACTTGAAACCTGCCATCATAAGTGACTTTGCTGGTATTTGAAATGCCAGTCACTGCTTCCAACATCTCAGCAACATGCATGCCTCCACAGTATGATATGGACGGTGAGATCAACAAATAGATATTAAAGTCAAAATGAGAAGGAGAAGGGAAAGAGTAGATGAGGACAGGAGAGGAGAGGAGAAAGGAGAGAGGGAGAAGAGAAAGAAGAAGAAGAAGGACGGGGAAAAGAAGGAGAAAAGAAGAGAGAACAAAGCTGGTTCCCCTCCCTTCTATATGCAGTGCTGTTCCATCACTCCAATATACATGACACAATTTGATCACAGGGAGGAAAAGAGGACAATACTGCCTGACAATGTTTCCTATAGCAAGGAAAATCTAGATTTGGGGAAAAGTTTTGTCTCAAAGCTCTTAAGGTAAATCAACTAATAAATTTTAAAGTATTTTTCAAAGCCTTAAATGAATGCAGCTCAGTTGTCACCACAATCTACCTCCCAAATCCCATAGGACAACCTACCACCAGCCTACTGATTGCTCATTCTCCCACTTCTTAGGTCTAGTGACCAGGGAAAGCCATCAATCGTGAACCTCCTCGGTCCCAAGTCCGCCAACACTGCTCAGGAGATCCCTTCTTTCATAAGCCCACATGTGCATGGATGTTGCTGTTAGCTTCAGAACACAGAAATGAGTATTCATAAGAGGACACTGCCAAGTTTTCTGCCGCTTTGGTTCTTTAAGGGGCATTTGTCAGGTGAAATTCTATAATGAGATAAACTTGGCCGGTTCAAGTATCAAGTCCCTTACAGGAGCCCTGAATTGGGTGATGTAGAGCCAACCCTGAACTCTGAAACCCCTCAGTTTCACTCATTTGTACAGGATCAGCCTCTCATTTCACCCAGCCCTAGCTGAACTTTTCCTAAGCCTTCCCTGCCAGATGGATGTCCATCTGCTGTGCAGACATTACCAGATACCACAATCTACAACTATATTTATATCTGTGTCAATATCTGCATTTATATCCGTACAATGTCTGCAAAAATGCCAAGAGCTGACCTGCAGTGACAATGGTCTCTGGGTAGATGCATGGATAGACACTCAGGCTAACCGGTGTGATAAGGAGAGTGGGAGTGTACCCACAAATATACATGGGTTTGACAGTGGGTATTTGTGCATGGAAGATATTTGCTACAAACTTACCCATGAATGTGGTGGAGCATACAGAAGGCAAAGTTATGAAAACTTCTTAGACATTACCAAACACCTGAAAGAAATGAGTAGCTAGGATTGGGATTCTCAGGACCATAGTCTCAGGGGATGCCATGGTCAACTGGCAGAACACAGTCCACAAAGACAATATTCTACATCCTACTTTGGTGAGTAGCGACTGGTATCTTTAAAGCTCATGAACAGCATCTAAGATACAATTGTTGGTCTCTATCTATCCAAAGGAGGGGAAAGTAATGAATATTGAAGACCCTTGTAAACAATTAATTCAGTGGACTCATGGACCACGTGAACATCAGTCTCCATGACCTTGAGACAAAAAGAACTAGATAGTGCCTGCTACCACTACCAGCTGCTCTTAAAGGGATAATGTTAGAAGATACTGGATAGAGTGGTACAAAATGTGGAACAAAAGTCAAAATCATTAAAAAAAAAAAAAAATACCAAGCTTACTGGTCAGATAGAGACTGGTTGGTTGCCCTTTAGGTCTGGAACTGAACTCACCCTTGTGGTTCAATTTCCAGCCAAGCAGGAGACAGGTATATAGGGGCCAACAACGCTATTAAGGTCTGCACACCATAGAATGGTCAACCAATTGAAATCAAAAGGGCAGCATTTCCCCCAAGGACAAAATTCATAAGGGTTTGGGAAAGAAGGAGGAACGGAAACAGGAAACACAAGGAAGAAAAGGGTAAGTGATGTCACAGTGAAGAGACTGCAGTCACTAAGATGAAAAGAAATGTGTGATTTGTTGAATGTATAATTGATGATCTGCTCTGGAAACCTTCATTCAACTCACAATAAAAAGTTTTTTTGAAAAAAAAAAGGAAAGGAAAAAACATACTGAGAGCTGAGAAAAATGTTGGTCAGCCAGTCCTGCAGACAACTTAGTAATGTCTGAGTTCTCGTTAAAATGATCTAGCTCATCTGTTTGCAAAAATGTTTTTTGACATGGAAATGTCGATGAAAAACAATCTGATGCAGAAACTCTCACTACTCTTATTCCTTAACGGTCCATAGGGACCATATTGAGGCTTGAAGATGAAGCATTCGTTTGGCACGTTATTCATAAGTGAGCAAGACATTAGTAACAAGATCAGAGCCTGAGCTCAGGGTGTCTTAGTATCCTGTTGTTGTTGTTAAGTGTTGTGGAGTCAGTTCCAACTCATAGCAACCCTGTATAAGGTTTCCATGGACCAACTGGTAGGCTTGCACCACCGACGTTACGGTTAGCAGTCCAGTGCTTAGTTTCCTAGTGCTTCTTTAATACAAACATCACAAATAGGTGACTTTAAAGAACAGAAACTTGTTTTCCTACAGTTCTGAAAGCTAAAAGTCCCAACTCAAGGTCCCATCTGTGTCCATCCCTTTCTCATAAGTAGTCCAGGGCATTCCTTGGTTCCTTGACTTGTAGATGATCTCCAATGTCTTTCTTCCCCTGTTTGTGTGTGTGTGTCCATTCTGCTATTTTTATAACTCAGAAGGGATTAGGTATCATAATATGAGCAAGGAATTTTTAGGGCCTAAATCGTGAAGCATGTGGTTTATGAAAGACTGTGGTTTACAGTGGGAGCCCTAAGTCCATTTTGAGTTAAGTTTCCATTTGAGTTCTTTCTGACCACTAACCAGCAATGTGGTGGCCACTTTGCTCTCAGGAAGAGTGTGTTTGAAAGTAGATTACAACTCCCCTGGCCAGCTTAGGGCAGGGCAGTCTTGCCTTAGAAGGACTTGCCAGATGTACTGTCACCTGGAAGTTGAGGTACCAGGACCACATGATGATGAGCCATCTATCCTGTCCACTCCTCTAATCTGCAATTCTGTAGGTGTCCCAGTCATGGTCCTTTCTCTTCCTCTGTAGTCCCACCTGCAACAGTGATGGATTCATCTGCTGCCAGTTATGATTTTGTTACAACATCCTTGGTTTTCTATCATCTACAATTAGCCTCATGACTATGAATCCTTTGGACACCATTATGGTCTCATGATTTCCCTCATCAAGATGATTTGTCTTTATCTTGTCTTTGTCCTATTTAAGGCTTAATAAAGTAGTCTCTATATTTCTGTAAATGATGAGGTTTTAGAGCCCATGGTACTGGAGTATGATCTAATTAACATAACAAGGAAATCCTATTTCCAGAAATATTGGCTATGACCATAGGCATAAAGGTCAATGTTTTAACACATATTTTGGGGAGACACAAGTCAACCCATAACATAGAGCTTCTGAGGCTCAAGAAGAAAGGACTAGGGAATCATCTGTTGGCCACATGCTCAAAGCCACTTCCCCCTAAAAGAACTCAAATATTGTTTAGACATTAAGTGGAGGCCCTTTAATTCCAAAGGAAGTGTAGGAACCTGCCCTAGCTTTTGGAGGATGTGTGATCTAGTTCTGACCAGTGGAATATAAGGAAAAGAGTGCTTAGGAGGGGGCTTCTGGAGTGGTTTTCTCCTTGAGAAGAGAAAGAGGCAAGAAAGGAGAGGGTCCTTGTTCTGATCTATCCTAGACTACCCTGCTTCCAGTTTGGGGACTGAACCATGCAGAACATGATGATTAAAGTTGCTGCTGCCTTCGTTTGACATCAGGAGTCCTGGGTAATGGCATTGACACCAATTCAGAGGCTGACATGACTGAGCCGAGCCCTCTGTCAATATCAGCAGCCGCCAACACTAAACTTCAACCTGTGCAAAAACAAGGAAGCTCTGAAAGAGTCCCCTCAGTCGAGCATATCGTTACTTGCTGCTGAAAGCATCCCTAACTGATTCCTGGGATTTGTGTAAATCTGCCACATGTGCATTTTCACAGTCTAGGCATTTTCAGCTGTGGTGCTGCTTGACAGTTTTAAAACATTCCACTTCATCTGAATTGGCATCAGGAAAAAACAGCCCTGATTTTGTGGACTCATTGAGCAGTTGTCTGAAGCCAAGTTAAAGGGGGAGGGAAGTAGAGGTGTTTTCTTTTATGAACACTCTTCTTGTTACCATGTCAGGACAAAGCCTTCCTCAGCTGCCCGCAATGCCCTGAAATGGAAGGAGAAAGACATCAGGCTGTGCAGAGAGAAACACTGTGCAGGGAGCAGGCAGGAGACCCATCACGACCCACAAGCACAGGCATGGTGGGAGGCAAAACACTACTTTTGGTCCCAGGAGGTTTTCCAGCTACATCACAAAGAGGATGAGAAAAACCAGCAGGAACCACCCCACACCAAGGGCCCTCCGTGAAGAAAGAAGGCTGAAAAACTGGAAGATGTCAGATTCAGTAAAGAGAAGGAACTGCCTCAGACAAGTGTGGTTGTGATGAAGTGTCCAACATCCAAATTTGACCAAGACTGAGGGGCTTCTTGGGACACAAAACTTCCAGTGTCAAAACCGGAAAAGTCTTGCTTGCGGATCATTTAAAAAGGAGTTACATTAATACATGAGCTACACACAAGTGAGCACTCCCACTTCCCTGACTCAACCCCACCCCCTCATGGAGCAAGTGTAGACTCTGGTTTGGGGGCTTACGATGACTTGTCTTCAGTCACCTCACAGGTTCTGAATGAACAGAAAGCAATGAATGAAATGAAGAAACGGATGGAGCCACCAGGGTAATTATATTTACATAACAATTCTATTTTCAACACAATTATTTTCCATTGATTCAGGTGTATATTTGATCAATTGACAAACAAGAGTGAATCCACTGCCTTCCTGTGCTAGGCCCAGTGGGGCAAAGGAAGTACATTTGAGGCCATGAGTCAAAAACATCATATTCCCACATATTTAATCTTTATACCTTCCGATTCTAAAGGAACTCCCTGTCCATTTGAAGGAGAATTGTGAGCACAGGAAAGATGATTAACAGTTGAAAGCAAACTTGTGCCCACTGCAAAGGAAGAGGGCCTCACAGGAAGTGTGTGGAGAAGCCTTGTGGTGTTGAAGTGGTGCTAATTTTTCTAGGCCCCCCGCAGGCCTGGTTTATACAGGTCCCTAAGTGGGTGCTCTTCCCACCCCCACAATGCAGTAGTTAAGTGCTGTGGAGTCAGTTCTGACTCATAGGGACCCTGTGTAGGATTTCTGAGGAGCGGTTTACAATGTGGTTTGAACTGCCGACCTTGTGGCTACCCTTCCAGTGTTTACCCTACAGCACCTCTCCAGGACTCCTCATTAGGCAGAGAGTATACCTAATGCTTGCAGGATCTAGGTAACCCGCCCCAAGGTCACAGAGATAGATTGCAGAGATGCCACAAATGACTCTGGAAACTCAACTCCGGAAGCTGCTGCCTCCTGTGTTCCAAGAACAGGAGGCCTGGGGCTCCTGAATCTACCTCTTAGTACCTGTGTGACCCTGACAGGGGCTAGAAGTAGTGCTGGCCTCCTCAGGTTGTGTGGAAAGTTGCTGGGCCACATGAGCTCTCCATGGAATAGCATTGACAAAGAAGAGAAATACCCAGGAGAACAGTGTGGAGTGCAGACTGGGAGGTGAGAAGATAGCAGGTAGGGACCGCAGGCTGAATGAGAGGGTCAGCCTGGAGGCTCGCACTCCTGGCTGCTCATCAGAATCACCTGGCTGATCATCAGAATCAAACCAGGTAAACTTCAACTTCTAGAGTGAGACCCAGGCATCAGCATTTCTACTATTCCCCAGGGACAGCCAGGGGAGAAAGCCACTAGCCCTAGGCGGAGCAGCCACATCACCTGAGGACTCGTTAGAAATGCTGAAGCTCAGGCCCCACACCAAACCAACTGACTGGGAATCTCCCTGGAGGGAGAGTCACTGAGGTACACAGTAAAGTCTGGGCATCACGGAGCTTGCCTGTGGATCACACAGATGATGGAAAGTGAGCAGAACGCGGCACAAGCTTTGAAACTGATTAAAATCCAAAGTACAAGTTGGAGGGGGAAATCAGGGATGGCTATTTACAACTATCGCTCACAGATAATCTCATCTCCTGGCAAATGCAAAGTGCGAGGCAGTCTCCGTGTGTTTAAACTTCAGTGAATCTGTGATTGTGGACGCTCAGGAAGTCGGGGATTCTGCCGGCTGGACAATATTTGTTCCTGCGCCCCTATATCTGCCAGAGGACTAACATTATCAGGTGTCAACAATGCACACACTGGGCCCTGGGCTGGGATTCATGGGAAAAAATGTCAGCCTGAGTGAGGCTTCAAAATCATTACAAGGAAACAATTCTCAAAGGGCCTTTCCTCACCTAGACTGAGGAGTTATCTCTACCCCTGGTCAAATAGGGGCTACTGAGGCAAGCTCTTTGGAGAGTAGGTAACAACCAGTGCCACAGAGGGGGAATGAGCTTCTCTCTGTGGATGAAGCAAAAGGCTAAATTCAGAGCTTTAAGGAATCTCACACCAATGGTTCTTAAACCCACATGCCTCCAGTGGGGAAACTTCCTGGACATAAGGCAAACAACTCACAGGATTCTTTTACTGGGTTAGAAGCCTTGGAACCATAGTCTCAGTAGACAAGTTAGTTAATTGTCATAACATAGTTCACAAAATCATGCTCTACATCCTAGATTGGTGATTAGTGTCTGAGGTCTTAGTAGCTTGTGAGAGGCCATGTAAGATCCAACTACTGGTTTCTACTCTTACAGAGCAAATGAGAATGAAGATGATCAAAGGTTCAAAACAAACTATATTGTCTTTGTGAACTCTGTTATGCCAATTGATCATGGTATCCCCTGAGACTATTGCCCTTAGCCCTCAGGCCCAGCAACTCATTGCCTGAAGATGTCTTATAATAGCTAAGAAGTTTGCATGACTTTGTCACATTCATAGTTGTGTTTGCACATGTGGAGGCCATACCTGACTTCCCCTGGCTTCACAAGACGGAGAGAGAATCAAACTCAAAATCAATCCAAGTCTCATTTTGTAGCAGAGGTCAGACGTGCTTCCACCCTACAACCTTCTTTACCCTATTCTAACACCAACCATCCTTCCCACACACAACCCTCTCTGCCGCACATCTGGGTTCAATAATCCTTTGCAATGGCCACACCAAACTCATAATAATACTCACAATTATGGGGTATTGTTGTTGTTAAGTGCCGTCAAGTCAGTTCTAACCAATAGCGACCCTCTATAGGGTTTCCAAGGAGCGACTGGTGAGCTTGAACCACCAACCTTGCAGTTCAAACTGACATTGCAGTCTAGCGCATTAACCCCCAGCTCCACACAGGACACAGCAGTTCTCCATTCAGGAATACCTCTTGTCTGCCATATTGCAGGCATGCCTCAGTCATGTCTTCAGTCTCTCAGCCACTTAACCCCTTGGCCTCTGTCTTGCTCCTGGAAGTAATACAAAGCTCTTTTAGCCAGGCTAAAGCCAGGCTGTGAGTGCCCAAAGGGCACATTCTGCAAGCCAGTCTCCTCTCTGTAGGCATTCGGCTTTACTCAGTCCATAGGACTAGAACTGGGAGCTGTTCTGTTTCTCCACACCACGGCCTCTACTGCTGTCCACCACTGCCTCTGCTGTCAGCTGTTGCTGTCACCTCTTGCTGTCTCACATTCCACTCTTGCTCTTCCTTCTTGATGATCCTGGGATCGTTTGTCTCTTCTTCTGAAATGATTCCTTTTAAAACTAGCTGCATGCCAAAACTAACCAATCCCAGCCTTAGAGTTCTATATACCTTATTGGCATGGCCTCACCTAATCACTTGGTAAGAATTAAGAAGACATTGGATAGAAAACTCTTGTCAACCATCAAAAAATGTTTCTTTTAATATGAAAATCTTTTCTTGCATTTTTACAATAGTGGTCTCATATAATATTTGTCCTTTTGTGATTGACTTATTTCACTCAGCATAATGTCTTCCAGGTTCATCCATGTTATGAGGTGTTTTATAGAGTTTTTATTATTCTTCAGCATTGTATGTTGTTGTTGTTGTTAAGTACCACGGAGTCGATTCCGACTCACAGTGACCCTGCATACGGTTTCCAAGGCTGTAAATCTTTACGGGAGCAGAACGCCTCATCTTTCTCCCATGGAACTGCTGGTAGTTTTGAACTGCCAACCTTCAGGTTAGCAGCCCGATTCATAACTACTACACTGCCAGAGCTCCTTGCATAGTATTCCATTATGTGTATTTACCAAGGTTTGTCTATCCAATCTTCCAGTGATGGGCATTTAGGCTGTCTTTTGCTATTGTGAATAGTGCTGTGATGAACATTGATGTGCGTATATCTACTCATGTCCTGCCTCTTATTTCTAGTGGGCATATGGAATCATATTTGCTTTTGAAATTTCACATTGGGTAGATACAAAATCGGTGTTCCTGGGTGGCACAAAGTGTTAAACTCTTGACTACTAGCTGAAAGGTTGACCAATGAAATTCTGGTTTTGCTTCCTATTATTCATTCACGCTACCCCTATTAACGTCACATTTATTTCTTATAGGGTCTACCCACTAGATCCTAAAGGTTAGATCATGGTGCTTAAGGTTAGATGATGGGACCTAAGACTGAGCCTATCAGTGCATCCTAGTTTCCTAGCTATAGTAATTGTATCAGGAATAGATATAGGACCTATTCAAGACCAATAAGATTCAATTAATGGAATAAAGGCCCTATGTTCTTCCTTACTGACATGAAATAGGCTGTCGCTAGAAGCTGCCATCTTGGAACCCAGAGGAGAGAGTCTCTGTAAAAAGGATTCAATGCTAAGTAAAGAATTCAGGGATGAAGAAAGAAACCAGGTCCTAACAATAGAATTTGAGCCCTGAAGTCCAGTCACATTCACTCAGGACAGTTTAGCCAATAGGTTCTATGTTGTTGTTGTTGAATGCCCTTGAGTCAGTTCTGACTCATAGAGATCCTGTGTAGGCTTCCCAGGAACGGCTGGTGACTTTGAACCTCTGACCTGGGTGTTAACCACCCAGTGCTTATCTTGTAGTGCCACACCAGGACTCCTTAGAGTCATTCCTTATGTCAGCTTCAGTCACTTGCAATAGAAAGCACCCGGATATATAATCTTAATAAATTTATTGGGTGTTTTGATGATTCTTGATGCAGATGCATATTAAAAAATGTCACTGTACAAATGTTCTTTATGACATAATGCTGGTCTTCCAGTTTCAGCAAATCTCTTCATTCCTACAGTTCATACTCAGCTTCCCCCAGACGTCTATGTAAATAGATCCCTTCCAATACAAAGTTCCTTCCATTTACATGTACCAATGTTGTCTATCAGGTAGCACAGAATTGCAAATCATGACATCACTTTATTTATTATAGACACTCCTTTATCCTACCGCAATAACTGAATCATACAAGTCTGATTAAGCCTTCTAGCCCCAGCTTCAACTTTTGGGAAAGTGCTTAGCAACACAAGTATTCAAAGCTCAATAATTCAGTGTTATAATTGTGATTAAAATGCATTCTAATTATGATTGTTCTTAGAACTCAAAGATAGATATGTCATTTTTTTCAGATCATAGAATATTGATTTCTGGCATGTCAGAGCAGACAGTTTAGCTGCTAGTCAGATCCCAGGGTTTGATGAATCTTCTATAGCTCTATGAGAAGGTCTTTGCAGCCAGGCAAACCTGAGATCAAATCCTAGCTTCTCCATATACTAATTCATACCATCTTTGAGTCTCTGTTAGCCTATCTGTCCAAGTGGGTGTATTAACATCTCACTTGCAGAGCTGTTTAGAGAAGTGTAGTGGATTATGAGCTGGGCTGCTAACCTCAAGGTCAGCAGTTCAAATCTACCAGTTACTCTGCAGAAGAAAGATGAGACTTTCTGCTCCCGTAATGATTTACAGCCTCAGAAACCCTACACAGGATCAGTATGAATTGGAACTGACTCAGTGCCATACAACCACCACCCTCTCCCTGAAGAGGCCAGGCTCACTTCTTTGTCATCCACTAAAACAAGTACTGGGGCAAACAAAAACAACAACAACAAAACCAAGTTCATTGCCATAGAATCCATTTTGACGTGTAACGACCTCACTATTCCATAAGGCTGTCTTTACAGAAGCAGATTGCCAGGTTTTCTGTGGTGCCACTGGGTGGGTTTGAACTGCCAACCTTCCGATTAGTGGTTCAGCACAGACTATTTGTGCCATCAAAGCATCAAAGAACCTAGTACTAGGGCACTTACTTATTATTTTGACAATTAATAAATAAAGGGAACGAATCAAGCTTGGGCCATACTTCTCCTGTATACACTTTAACTCAGGATAACCAAAAAGTTAATGAGAAGTTGTTGTTGTTAGATACGGTCAAGTCAGTCCCAACTCATAGCAACCCTACACACAACCTAACAAAGCACTGCTCAGCCCTGAGCCATCCTCACAGTTGTTATCTTTGAGTCTGTTGCTGCTGTCATTGTGCCAATCCATCTCATTGGGGGGG
>NW_006408642.1:2988193-3012574 GCF_000296735.1 Chrysochloris asiatica
AGATTTGTTTCTTCTTCTAACAGTCCATGATACTTTTAATATTCTTTTCCAACACCATAGTTCACATTCACCAACTCTTCTCTGGCCTGCCTTATTCATTGTCCAACTTTCACATGTGTATGAGGTGACTGTAAATACCATAGCTTGGGTCAAGCACTTCTTAGTCCTAAAACAAATATTTTTGCTCTTGGACACTTTAAAAGGGTATTTTGACGTTTGGGGTGTACCCTTTGGTTAAATGTGTGGGGTGTATCTTTTGGTTGCTTGATGATGCATGCAGGGGATTGTGATCATTGCAATGAAACAAAATATGCTATGATGAATGTAAAGATAATGTTCACCCATGTAAACTACCACATAATCCACAATAAAAACTTTTAAAACAAGGTCTTTTACAGCATATTTGCCCAATACAATACATCATTTTACTTCTTGACTGCTCCTTCCAAGAATATTGATTGTGAGTCTAAGCAAAATGAAGTCTTGAACAATTTCAATCTTTTCTCCATTTATCATGATGTTATTTGTTGGTTCAGTTGTGAGGATTTTTGTTTTCTTTACATTGAGACTTAGTCCATACTGAATGGTATATAGTCTTTGATCTTCATCAGTAAGTATTTTAAGTCCTCTTGGCTTCCAGCAAACAAGGTTATACCATCTGCATATCTTCAATTGTTAATGAGTCTTCCTCCAATCCTAATGCCACATTCTTCTTCATATAATCCAGTTTCTCAAATTATATGAGGGTTGTTGTTGTTGTTAAATTCCATTGAATTGGTTCTGTATGGGGTTTCCTAGGAGCTGCTAGTGTATATGAAGTGCAGACCTGTCATTAGCAGTTTAGTGCTTATCCTACAGCCCTACACTAGGACAGGAGAAAGTAGACACAGTGGGCTGAGGGGTAGTTTCACTTTATAGAAGGATTTTAGGTAATAAATATATGAAGAAGGAATAATGGAATCAGACCATCAATGAATTTGGGCATAAACACTGATGGCCATTCAAGAACACAATACCACTTATGCAGTGGTCTTGCCAAAACATTAACATTTGACCAGAATTTGATCAAGCCTCTATCAAATTACCAGTTTTCAAGAAATTCAGGGGACAGAAGAACACGGATGTTATATGTCACCAAAGAGATTCAACAACAAAATCTAGAACAAGGAAAGTACCGCAGGATGAACAACCTAGTTTCTTCAAAACATAAATTGCAAGAAATTAAAGAGAGATTAAGGGGAACCTACTGATTGAAAGAGACACCTCAACAAACTGCAAAGCATGGACCTTATTTGGACCCTAATTTAAATGCATCAACTGTGAAAGAAATTTGAATCAATCTGAGAAATCTGAATGCTGAGTATATGTGAATATAATAAGGAATTGCTAAGTTTTACATGCAATAATAGTATTGTGGTTATGTGGGGGTTTTTAATGTTTTATTGTTAATTATGTGATAGTTTACATGGGAGAACATTTGTTTTACATTCATCCTATCGTATATCATTTCATTGCTATGGTTACAATCCCCTCCTTGCATCATCATGTGGTTATGTTTTTAAAGAGAAATCTTTTCAGGGTTGAATCGTGTCCCCTGAAAACATATGTTGTAAATCCTAACCCCTGTATCTTTGCTTGTTATTATCCCTGTTGGGAACAGGTTTTCTAGTTCATGTTAATGATGTCATAAGCATTTAGGGAGTGTCCTTAATGAATCCCTTTGAGATCTCAAAGAGCAGGCTAGGCATGGAAGAAAGCAGACACAGGGGAGGACCAGGACCTCTCCTCCCCTATTCCCTCCTACCACTCCTCCCTACAGAAATGTTTGGTGCTCATGACCCCATCCTTCAGCAGTGGACACAAAGCCACAAACAGTAGCTCCAGAAGGGAGAGCACTGTAGCCAAATGGCTTCTTCCCAGTTCCAAGGTTGGAGAACAAGAAAAATGTCTCCACTAACTCCACCATTCACTTCTTCCTGTGAAAACATTAATAATCCATTCCATCTTCACTGGGATCCCATGGTCCTGATTACAAAACACAGCACCCTTCTGTTTGTCACTCCTCCCAAGATATGCCAATTACTTGTGAGCTTCGGGGGATCCAGACTGTGGTCCTACCCTGCTTTAGATCCCAATAGGAGCTCAAGGATTGTATGTTGAGTGAATGAATGGATACTTACAAACCAACCAGATGACATTTAATATACTATCCAAAAGTCCTGATCATTGACATACTGTAGACCTTGTAGTGCTCAGCTAACATTGTTGGCACCGATTCCCTGTCCCCAACTTGGGCAATGAAAACACTGCCGTTTCACTAACAGAGAGATGGTGGAGAAATGAGGCATGTTCATGAGTTCCTCTTCAAAAATATTTGGCAACACCAATAAGAAGACAAGAGTGCAATGACGCTGAGCATTTCTTCCTTTACGGGCAAGTACTGTTACCTCAGAATGAATAGCTCTCACAGATAAACAGGGTCGCTATGAGTTGTAACCAACTTGACAGCGCTTAACAACAATAACAGCAGATAAATTATAGCAGTAGGGAAAGTAAGAATGACTGCCTCAGAGAGAACAAGCACAAAGCCATAAGGGAATGAACAAAAGTGAGAAAAGCTTATTTAAAAAGACAGACATCAAACTTCGTGGAGGAAGTGGAGGAGAGAGACAGAAATCACAGTACCTCTGGGTTTTCTCAAAAAATTGATGCAGCAATTAAACAAGTAAGAATGGGTTGGGAACAAAAAAAAAAGCTTTGACAGCTAAAACGTAAAAGAAAAGAAGCCATTTGAGAATCAAAAGATAAAATGTGCTTTACCCAAAAGAAATGCACAAAAGATCTATCCAATCTATTGAGAGGGTTCTGAATTTGGCAAGAGTGGATAACAGAAGAGAGAAGCTGGAGGCTGCCCCAGCATCTAAAACGCCTGGTGATAGGACAGCCTGGAGGATTCTGATGAGAGCTTGCTGTCCTGGAGAGCCAGCAGGGTGGTCTTCTGAGTAGATTCACTGACTGTCCTCCTGAAAACTGCCAGTAAAACCCCCACAGGGGGCTCTTCTCATCCCTGTCCCTTCAGGGAACATTCCTCCCTTTCATAACTACCTTGCTGAGAAATCCTTCCTGTATCTGGCCAGTTCATTCATTGTGAAGCATAGAATCTTGTCATTCTCTTCCAATCTATTGTTCATTCTCCTTCACATGGGAGCATAGGATGATAGAATGTGAGGCATTGGGGAATGAAGGTTTAAAAGTCAACTTAAATATACGTACATATCCCCTAGGGAATCTTACTAAAATGCAAATTCTGAGTTATAGACAGTCCCCAAGTTGAGAACATATGATTTACTGTCAACTCCTACTTGCCCTTTGTTGTTGTTGAATGCTATCAAGTCATTTCCCACTCATAGTAGCAACCCTGTACAGGGTTACTGAGAGTGGCTGGTGGGATTGAACTGCAGATCTTGTGGTTACCAGTACAGTGTGTATCCTACAGCACCACACCAGGTGTCCTTTACTGTTATGTAGATTTGCCTGCACTTTGAAAGATTGAACCAACCCATCCTTACAACAAATTCTTCATCACAGTCTCCACACATGTAGCTTATAAATCATTGAAAAGCTTTCAGACTTTTCCTTGCACTGAAAACAAAAAGCCCACTGCTGCTGAGTCTATTCCAACTCATAGCAACCCTAGTAGGGTTTCTGAGACTGCAAATTTGAGACAGCCTCATCTTCCTCCTGAAGAGTGGCTGGTAGGCTTGAACTGTCGGTCTTATAGTTAGTAGTTCAATGCCTAACTCACAATGCCACCTGAGATCCTTTCCTTGCACTGAAGTAGTACTAAATAAGTTTAATATGAAATTAGTCCAAATTACCTACAAATTCTTGAAGACACTGTTAGGAACAAATCTCTTGTTTACCTGTGTTTTATTGATTAAACAAAGGGAATCGACTACGTGGATCATAGCTCATTATGGAGAACATTGTGAAGAACGGGTATTCCAGAATATGTAACTGTTCTCATGTCGAATTTGTATGTAGACCAAGATGCAATAATTCAAACAGAACAAGGAGATATACTGCATGTTTTAAAATTAGGAAAGGTGTGCCTCAGGGTTGTATACTTTTAACATATTTACTCAATCTGTATGCTGAGCAAATAATCCAAGAAGCTGGACTGTATGAAGAAGGCTCGGTCGGCATCAGGACTGGAGGAAGACTCATTAACAACCTGTAATAGGCAGAAGACACATCCTTGCTAGCTGAAGGTGACAAGAACTTAAAACATACTGATGAAGACCAAAGATTACGGTGGTGGTGGTGGTAGTGTGCCGTGGAGTCGGTTCCATCCCATAGCGACCCTGTATGGAGTTTCCGTGACTGTAAATCTTTACAAGAGCAGAAAGCCTCATTCTTCCTCCTAAGGGGTAGCTGGTGGGTTTTAACTGCCAACTCTGTAGTTAGCAGTCTAGTGCTTATTCTACAGCATCACCAGGATTCCTTGTAGTACCAGTAGATGGGTTCGAACAGTCAACTTTTTGGTTCACAGTAGAGTAAAAACCATGTGTGCTTCTTAAGGGCTTCTTCTAAGAGGTACATAGAAGATAATCAGTCTTATCACATCAGAGTATCACCTTATGATTCTTGTTCTTGAAATGATATAATCCACATGTTGGAGGCATGAATCACATCACATAAATACAGGTGACAAGAAATTAATTTTTTCTTTACAATAATTACTTATCATAAATTAATTTCTATGCTACATCTTGTAATAGCCCCTGGAATGTGCCTTCCAGATCTCCCTTCAGTAATGAAGATTGTATTTCCCTAGCTCAGGGAGTGCTGCTGACAGGCAGGGATTGCTCAGGCAAAGGAACTTCCTCCCCTAAAATGAAATTCCGTCTCCAAGGAGCTCTGGTAGCGTAGTGGTTACGAATCAGGCTGCGAACCTTAAGATCAGTGGTTCGAAACTACCAGCTGCTCCACGGGAGAAAGATGAGGCTTTCTACTCCCGTAAAGATTTACACCCTCGGAAACCCTATACAGGGTCGCTATGGGTCGGAACCGACTCGATGGCACATAACAACAACAACAAGTGGTTGCATCCAGTGACTGATCAATGAAAAGTTGTACAGACCTGGCCCCTCACCCCTAACTCAAGACAACTCTGAAGATCCATCCCGTAGGGTTGTCTGAGACCTCCATCATGACTATATTATAGCTCAACTTCTCACTCTGCCCAACCCTGCTTCCTTCCTCTCCCTGCACAAATGTTCATCCTGAGAGCATTTCCTACTAAACCTCCTGTGTGCTAACCTTCACCTGAGCATCTGCTGCCCAGGTAACCTGATCTACAAAAAGCACCGTTCTGCTGCCTTGCTGACTTGCACCGGGTTTCCAGGGACCTTCCTTACCCTAAGGCACCAGGGTGAGGGTGGCATGATAGGAAGACTGAGGGGAGGGATTGTGTGGATTTTTGCCATCATCCATCTTCACCAAATTCACTGAGATGCCCAACATCCCAGCTGGACCTCGGAGGTCCTTTCACACCAGTCACTGCTGAGTCAACCCTCCATCCTCTCTGCCAGGCTTTGGGACCCACTTTTTATGTGTTTTGGCCATGCTCCATAAATATGGGAATCACTCCTCCATTCCTCCACCATAAGTTGGGGGTTCAGGGAAGTCTATCTAAAGCCTCACCTTTCTGTGCATACCTACACACGACCCACTCTCCTTCGGGTCTTGCTGTTTCCCCAGGTTCAGCTGCAGGAGTGCTAACAATCTGTTCTTAGATACCACAACACTGTTTATGGATTTTTATGTTCTTCCTTCCCTATGTCCACCCTATGCTGGCTTGTCCTGGGGGAGGGAACGGAACAGAGAACTCTGTGGCAAATTTAAATGGCTACAAATTATTTTACATTCCTTCCATTGAGAAGTATGATTTATGTTCCCTCCCTTAAATGTTCTGTGATTGCTTTGAAAGATAGAAGAATAACAGAAGTAATGTTCTCTTAATTTTGGGATCCAGACCTTTAAAATCTAACAATTTCCTACTTCTGGAAACAATTTCTGTGGGAGCCCTGAGCCACCAGGTAAGAAGCCTGTCCTCTGAGACCGCTCACTCTGAAGAGCCTCCGTGTAGGTATACCAATCACCAGTCCCAGCTGAGTCCAACTTTCCAGCCAACGTGCCTTGGACCTCTCAGAAAACCATCCACCAGCTGAATAGTATGATGAGCCTGAGTCACTGCCACTTGGACCCAAAGAATCATCAGCTGGGCCCTGCCTGAATTCCTGTAGTTATTGTTAGGTACCATCGAGTCCGTTCTGACTCAAAGTGATGCTATGCACAACAGAACAAAACACTGTCCATTCCTGTGCTACGCTCACAATTATTACATCTGAGCCCATTGTTGCTGCCATGCCTAGCAGTTATCATAAATGTCCGCTGTTTTAATCTACTTCTGCCCTTTCTCAGGAATATCTACTGGCTCCTTTCTTTCTCTCCATCTCTATTCCTACTTCCTACATCTGATTCAGTGAGGCTTTTCTAGTTTCTTCTTCTAGTTATCCCATCTAGAACATCTTACAGCAAGGCTGGACAGAGCAGAAAACTTTGTTTTTACTAGTCATGTAAGTCATTGGCAAAGGACAAGGCACTGGGAATTGATGGAACACAAATTGAAATTTTTCAATGAACTGATGCAGCCCTGGAGGCACTCACTCATCTATGCCAAGAAATTTGGAAGACAACTACCTGGCCAAATGACTGAAAGATGTCCATATTTGTGCCCATTCCAAATAGAGGTGATCCAACGGAATGCGGAAATCATCAGACAATATCATTGATATCCCATGTGAGTAAAATTTTACTTAAGATAATGCAAAAATGGCTACAGCCATACCTAGATAGAGAACTTCCAGAGGTTCAAGCTGGATTCAGAAGAGGTCATGGAATGAGGGATATCATTGCTGACATCAGATGGATCTTGGCTGAAAGCAGAGAATATCAGAAAGATGCTTGCCTGTGCTTTATTGACTGCAAAGGCCTTCGATTGTGTGGATCATGACAAGCTATGGACAATATTGTGAAGTATGAGTATTCCAGGACACTTAATTGTGCTCATGTGGAACTGTACATAGAACAAGAGGCAATTATTAGAACAGAATAAGGGAACAGAAAATGGTTTAAATTAGGAAAGGTGTGCACCAAGGTTGTTTTCTTTCACCATACTTAGTCAATCTGTATGCTGAGCAAATAATCTGAGAAACTGGATTATATGAAAAAGAATGTGGCATCAGGATTGAAGGAAGACTCATTAACAACATACGATATGCAAATGATACAACCTTGCTTGCTGAAAGCAATGAGGACTTAAAATACTTACTAATGAAGATGAATGACTATAACCTTCAGGATGAATTGCATCTCAGTGAAAAGAGAACAAAAATCCTCACCACTGGACCAATAAACAGCATGCATGTAAATGGAGAAAATATTGAAGCCGTCAAAGACTTCATTTTGCTTGGATCCACCATCAGGACTCATGGAATCAGCAGTCATGAAATCAAATGGCGTATTACATTAGGCAAATCTGCTACACAAGACCTTTTTAAAGTGTTGAAGAGCAAAGATGTCAACTTAAGGACCCAAGCCATAGTATTTTCAATAACCTTACATGAATGCGAAAGCTGGGCAGTGAATAAGGAAGACTGTAAAAGGATTGATGTTTTTGAGTTACGGTGTTGGAGGAGAATATTAAAAGTACCATGGACTGCCAAAAGAATAAATAGATCTGTGTTGGAAGAAGTACAGCCAGAGTGCTCCTTGGAAGCCAGGATTACCAGCCTTCATCTCTCATACTTTGGACATATTATCAGGAGGGACCATTATGCCTGGTAAGGTAGAGAGTCAGAGAAAAAGAGGAAGACCCCCAGTGAGATGGATTGGCACAGTGGCAGCAGCAATGGGTTCAGGCATGGCAATGATTGTGAGGTTGGTACAGGCAGTGTTTCGTTCTGCTGTGCACAGGGTCACTATGAGTAGGTACCAACTCGATGGCACCTAACAACAACAACAATAAAGGAAATTTATAACATTGCTAGAGCAGGGTAGAGGCCAGGCCAAGGGGCTGAGGGCCAGAGAGAGACCTTTCTGTGGGCACAGCAGAGGAGAGACTGTCCTGACTGATAGAATTGTGCCCTAACCGTTTCTGACCTGAGTGGTCACCTGCTAACTTGGCTAGTAAGCCCCACAATTGTGAGAATGGGCTCTGAGTTCTGTGTGGACAGTGCACTGAGGTCTAGGACCCAGCATGAGTAAAGTGTGCCGTGGGAGGAGATGGTTGGTGCCAATTTTGGCCAACACATACACATATTACTGTTTACAAATCTCACTAACAAAATTATTCTTTGGCTTTTTTTTTTTTTTTTTTGCTTCCTGGCAAGGTTTTGCTTTTTATTTTCCCCAAAATTAGTCTCCTTTTCTTCTCTTAAAATTTTTTTTCTTTAACTTTATCAGTATGGTTGTATTGTTTGCAAAAATGTGCAAACATTTGTATTTTCTAAATAGCTGATTCACCTGGGAGTATCAGTTTCTACTATCAAAATACCAGGGAACAAGCCCATTCTGCCTATATGCACCATGCAACCCTCTTATCTTTAAGGCCTTGCGGCCTTCCACCAGGATGTAGGAAAGTCTCCTTTGCTCTAGGTTCTCCATGCTGGTACAGACCTCTATGCCTTCATATATGCTCTTGCCTCTGCCTGAAAAACCCTTCTTTCTTCCTTTATTTGTCTGACTTGCATACATCCTTTAAAGCCCAGGCTACTTTACCCATTTCTGTTTCCTATGGCCTCCCCTGCATTCTTAGGAAGCTCTGTGCCTGCCTCTGAGATCGCATTCTTCCCATTGAACTGTTTGCATTGATCTTTGTAGATCCCACCAGCTCAGAGACACATCTACATGGATTTGCATCCCCTTCGTAACATTAAAAAATAATTAAAAATAAAAAGTTGCCATCAAGTCAATTCTGACTCACAACGACCCAATAGGACAGAGTAGAAGTCTCTAGGGTTTATAAGGCCTTCAAGTTTACAGCAGCCAACAGTCTGAGAGGCCAGTGGGTTTGAACTTCTGACCTTGGGGCTAGCCGGTCATGCTTAACCCACTACACCACCAGGGCACCGTCTTCCTAACATAGAGCACAGAAAACAGTTGGGGGTTCAGTTAATAGATGATCCCAAAACAAATGGATAATCCTTAGATTCATTTTCAGCACAGCTGCTTTACAGGGTTTTCATAAATAATAATTTAAAAAATCTCCAACACTGCAGAAATTAATCTGGAGATTGAGGAAATGAAGCGTTCATAAAAATAAAAGTGCTGTGAATGCAACTGTGTAAACAGGAAGCCTTGCCTTTTTATAGCAACTAATTGTCCCCCAGAGGGCTGACAGCAAATAAGGAGCAATGAAGGATGCCAGAATTATTTATCAAGATTTGACTTCTGTGACTTTGATAAATTTATCATGAAATGCCACACAGAACCGCAACCCCAGCGGGAGCTGATAGCTTATGTGATCACAATTTAAGATGTGTTTAGGGCTCTGCCTGAGGCTGGATTTCAGAAACATCAGATGCCTGGATTTTTCTGTGGATAAAAGAGTCATGGAATCTTTGGGGAAACGGGATGACTATTTAGAAATATACCTGATCAAGAACTGCAGGTCTTTGGAATTTTTTTTTCTACTCATTTTTCCTCCCTGCATCTCCTAGGTATATTAGACAGCAACCAACCTGCTTTTGTGGATATAAATGCAGGCTTCCAAGCTAAATTGAAATTGGTGAGCCTCCTGGATTTTTGTTTTAAGTCTAGGTGAAAATTTACAGCACAAATTAGTTTTCCATTCAACAATTTATACACTTTTTGTTTATTTTGTTTCATGAGATTCCTGCAACCTCCTCAATGTAGCAGAACTGTTCCCACTTCCTCCCCTTAGACATTCCTCCTTCTTTCCTGTCCATTCCTGCCTTGTGAATTTCGTTTTGAGGGCAAATAGCACCTAACAACAACAACTGTCCTTGTGTTCTCATATAGTTAATTACCTTCCTCCCTGGTGTTATTGTGTGGCTGAAAGTTGATCCCCAGGGGTGGGTTCAGTTCTAGACTTGAAAGGTGTTTACGGACCACATAGATTCTTGAAGATAAATAGACAGGGTTAAAGGCTCAGATTCAAGATTCCTGCTCTTAGAGATTGCTTCAATCCACCAGTGTCAGCCTTGCCACCACCCCCAGTCCTCCAGGGCTCTTCTTAAATGTATGAAGTATTTTTTGTTAATAAGAGTTTTGTGTGGTGCAAATGATTTGCACTCAAGAAGTTCTAGTAGCGTAGTGATTACGAGTCAGGCTGCTAACTTCAAGGTCAGCAGTTCAAAACTACCAGCTGTTCCACGGGAAAAAGATGAGGCTTTCTACTCCCATAAAGATTTGTTGTTGTTGTTGTTAAGTACCATCGAGTCGGTTCCGACCCATAGCGACCCCTGTACAGGGTTTCCGAGGGTGTAAATCTTTACGGGAGCAGAAAGCCTCATCTTTCTCCTGCGGAGTGGCTGGTAGTTTCGAACCGCTGACCTTAAGGTTCGCAGCCCAATTCGTAACCACTACGCTACCAGAGCTCCTTTACAGCCTCCAAAACCCTATACAGGGTCGCTGTGAGTCAGAACCGACTCCACGGCACATCACCACCACCATTAATATAAAAGGAACCCTAGTGCTGTAGGTTAATGCACTAGACTGTAAGGTCGACAGTTCAAGTTCACCAGCCGCTCCCTGGAAACCCTATACAGAGTAACTGTGAGTCGGAACTGACTCCACGGCACTTAACAACAACAGCAACTAATATAAAAAGGAACCTTAGTAGCATAGTGATTACAAGCTGGCTGCTAACCACAAGGTCAGCAGTTCGAATCTACCAGCTGCTCTGTGGGAGAAAGATGAGGCTTTCTGCTCCAGTAAAGATTTACAGCCGTGGAAACCCTATACAATGTCGGAACTGACTCAGTGGCACACAGCCACCACCACTAACCTAAATGAGTCCTAGGGTGGCTCTGTAGGTTAAGCACTGGACTACTAACCACAAGATTGGCAGTTCAAACCTACCAGCCACTCCTCAGAAACCCTATATAGGGTCACTGCCAGTTAGAACCAACCTGATGGTTCTTAACAACAACTAATCTAAAAGGAGTCCTGATGTGGTGCTGCAGGTTAAACACTGGACTGCTAACCACATGGCCAACGTTTTAAATGCACCATCAGGTCCTTAGAAACCCTATATAGGGTTGCTGTGAGTCAGAACCAACTTGACAGCACTTAACAATAACAACGCTTGCCTAAAGGTTGGCGGTTCAAACCCACCCCATAGCACTGCAGAAGGCATGCTGAACTGCTTCTGTGAAGGTTGTTGTTGTTGTAAAGTGCTGTCAAGTTGGTTCTGACTCATAGCTACCATCTATAGGGTTGCCGAGGAGATGCTAGTGAGTTTGAACTGTCAACCTTGCAGTTCAAACCAACATTTTGATTCAGTTACAACCAAGACAATCCTAGGAAGCAGTGTTACTCTGTAATACATCATTGACTCAGTGGAAACAGGCTTGGTTTGGGGGTTGTTGTTTTTTATTAAGTAAATACAGGCAGTTCCCAGGTTATGGATGAGATCCGTTCCTGTGCCTTTAAGTCTTTAAGTAGATTTTGTAAGTTGGACCAAGTGCATAGGGTTCTCATTTAACTTTCCTTTAGCGCAAGAAAAGTGCAAAGTCTTTTCAGTGATTTCAGTCTATATGTGCAGCAAGTGAAGGTGACTGTGACAAAAAATGTGTTGTAAGTAGTGGTTGGTTCAGTGGCTTCCAAGCACTATTTCAGGCAGCTCCCTAAATAGGCTGTGTGTAACCTGAGGGTTGTCTGTAATTTTAGGGCAGAGGAGGAGAAGGAAGTCAGGTAGAAGGAGTGTCAATCACAACCACTCTGGCCCCTCCCCAGGTAGCTCTGGACAGGTAAAGGTGTTAGCAGCAGTTTAAAAAAAAAAACAAAAAAACAGTCTTTGTATAAACTCATGGAAAACAGCATATGCTTGTCTACTCTAAAAAGTGGGAAAGTTCCTAAAATCTAGGCAGCAGGTACTTGGTTTTGTTTAATAAGATGTTACGGTGGGGTTCCTCCAGCCTCAGTGAAGGCTCACGGTGATGACCATTGGAGAGCCCAGTAAGTATAAGGTAACCTGGTGTGCACAGACTTAACCAAGGAGGTGATGTAAACGTGGATCAGAATGTGAAAGGGAATAGGGCTGAAGGAGGAATTCATTAGAGGAAGGTGGACTCTGCAACTTTCTGTCAAATTTAACTCCATCCCAGCTCTACAAACCTTTGAGTACTCACACTCTGCAAACCAAATGTCCTCCAGATACCAGGATCCACACTCTACCCTTTAGAAGGCAGGTTAAAAATACATCTTGTTTCAGTAGTTAAAGCAAGAATATCCACTTTCAGCCAAGATCCATCTGGCACCAGTAATGCTATCCCTTATTCCACATCGTCTGAATCTGGCTTGAATTTCTGGCAGCAACATAGCTATGCAATACTGCAACTGTCTTGTGGATTTTCAGCAAAATTTTACTTGCCTGTGACATTAATGATATTGTTTTATAATTTCCATATTCTATTGGATCACCTTTCTTTGGAATAGGCACGAGTCTATGGGCTGGAATAGGATCTCTTCTAGTTGGTTGGCCAGATAGCTGTCTTCCAAATCTCTTGGCATAGATGAGCGAGCACTTCCAGTCCCTAGTGAAGGACATCGTTCTTGGTAAGAGTCTGTGAAAAACAGACCGTCAGAGAAATGAACAGACAGCATGGCTCCCAAAAGTGGGGTCAGTCATTATAGTGATAGTGAGGACGGCACAGGACCAGGCAGGGTGTTACTGTGTTGTTGAGTTAATTTTGGTGTTAATAGGTGTTGTTGAGTTAATTTTGGTGTTAATAGGTGTTTTTGAGTTAATTTTGGTGTTAATAGGTGTTGTTGAGTTAAGTTTGACTGTGGTACCTTGAATTAACTTGATGATATGGCTTTTCTATGCAAAGTCTTCTTAATTCCATTCAAGTGATTAGATGGCAATATGCACATAAGGTATACAGGACTCTAGGGTAGGATTGGTTAATTTTGCCCTCCAGCTATGTCTAAAAGGAGGTGTCTCAGAAGCAGGGATGGAAGATCCCAGGACCATCAAGAAGGAGGAGAATGACAGACAAAAAAGGAAACAAATCTTTACAGCGAAGATCACTCCCACCCCCTTGGTACATAGAGTTGACAGGGATGGCTACTTAGACATTGGTTACCCAAAATGGGGGGAGGAGGGGCTATAAAGGCAAGAAGTGACTGGCTTACAAACTTTCAAGAGTGAGCCTAGTTCCAGACGGTTCGGGGGTAGGTAGAAAGGTAGAGAGTCCACTGGATGATTTCCAATCTGTTGGGACCAGACTGGCAAAAGGAAATGGAGATAAGACTCTTGTGGTACAATAATGAATAACTGCCATCAGGACTGACTATGAGGGTTGGAAATGTAGAGGTAGATGTTTTTTGAAAAAAGGAGGGGAGTGATTGATTTTGCAGCCCAGGAGCAGAGGTCCCTGGGACCATCAAGTGAGAAGAGCAGAGAATGTGACCCTACCCAGAGAGGCAGTGATGCCAGGGATGGAGATATAGATGATGGTGTGGATAAATGGAGCAGCTGGGTACACAGGACTCAGGGAGGGAGAGAGGCTGGGTGCTGACGGCCAGGGGGCAGGCCTGTGGGGTGTACCCTTTGGTTATTTGATGATACGTGGAGGGGATTGTAATCATTGCAATGAAATGAAATACAATAGGATGAATGTAAAGCTGATGTTCTCCCATGTAAACCCACATAATTCACAATAAAAACTTTAAAAAAAAGGAAGTCCATGAGTGGGGCTTGAGATCCCTACTTAGAAAAAGAGCGACAGCAGCAGAGATGGCAGCATGGAGAGACAGAGAAGCTGTGGATTGAGAAAGAGGTCAAGGGGTCACATGGTTGACACACTGAAGACAAGAATGAGGCGAACAGTGAGGTGTGCCTGCAGTATGGCAGACAAGAGGCGTTCCTGACTGGAGAACTGCTGTATCCTGAGTTGGTTTTGAGCCTGAATTGTACCCTGTTCACTTCCCCGATAAACCCCATAATCGTGAGTCTTGGTAGGAGTTCTGTGTGGCCATTGCAGTAGATTGTCAAACCCAGATGTGAAGCAGAAAGTGCTGTGGGAGGGATAGTTGGTGTCAGGATAGGATAAAGAAGGTTGCAGGGTGGAAGCATGTCTGACTTCCGCTTCATAGGAATCAGTCGGGCTGATTTTGAGTTTGATTCTTTCTCCCCCGTGTAAAGCCAGGGGAAGTCAGACATGACTGCCACATTGGTTTTGCAGTGATCCTAACCACAATGTGGCTCCTCTATGGAGAAGCATTAATGGGAGAAAAACAATAGTCACAATTTGACAGCCATGCTGGGAAACCTAAAAACGCGATCAGATGGGTAAGAGAAGACCACCAGGGAAATGGCAAATCAGCCCCACAATGAGCTATCACTTCACACCCACTAAGAGTTCTGGAATTTAAAAAAAACACATGTGATAGCAAATGGTAATGTGGACATGGAGAAATGTAAAACATTGTGCATTGCTGAGGGGCATCAAAATGGTGAAGCCACTTAGGAAAACAGTCGGACAGTTCCTCAAAAGTTACCATATGACCCAGCAAGCCTACTCCAGTATATACTAAAGGGAGTCTCTGTGTGGCACTGCATGATAAGCACTGGATGGCTAACCACAAGGTTGGTGGTTCAAACCCACCAGCCACTCTTTGGAAACCCTATACAGGGTTACTATGACTCAGAACCGACTCAACAGTACTTGAACCAACAACATATACCCAAAAGAAATGAAAAGACATATTTACATATTCATATCAGCATGATTTATAGCCGCAAAAAGGTAAAATGTCCATTAAATGATGAATGGATAAGCAAAATATGTTATAGCCAGTCAGTGGAATAATTCAATCTACTATCACAGAGTGGATTCCAAGTCATAGTGACCCCATAGAACACAGAACTGCCGAGTAAGTGTTTCTACGGCTGTAACTGGGCAGAAACCTGGCAGGTCTTGGAGTTCTGGTGTGGCATGGTTGGACAAGCACTGAATTTCAAGGTTTGTGGTTCAAACTCACCAGCCACTCATCAGAAACCTGTTTATACAGGGCTGCTATGAGTCCGAACTGATTGAACTACAGTTAACAATAACAACACAATATATTAAGGCCTCATCTTTGCCCCACAAAGCAGCTGGTGAGTTTGAACCATGAGGTTTCATTTAGCAATCTAATGCTTAATCTTCTGGGCCACTAGGACTCTTTCTACAATGGAATACTATCTAACAATCAAAAAGAATGGCACTTAACAATAACAACACAATATTTGATTCATATCACAACATGGACAAACTTGGAAGGCATTATGCAAAGTGAAAAAAAAAAAAACCAACCAACAATAATTACATAGTCCAGTGGACTAATGGAACATGTGAACATCAGTCTCTAGTACCCTGCGATGAGAAGAACTTGATGTGCCCAGTTACCACTACCAACTGCTCTGAATGGGATCACATTAGAAGATCTTGTATAGAATGGCAGAAACTGTGGAGCAAACTGAAAAATCATTTTTAGAAGACCAGGCTTACTGGTCAAATAGAGACTGGTGGAACCCCAAGACTGTGGCCCTTGGTCACCCTTCAGGTCTGAAACTGAACTCACCCCCTTGGCTCAATTTTTAGCCAGACAGTATCTATCTAGATAAGTATCTAGAGGGGACAATGCTAGTGTATGTGTGTCATAGAATGGTCAGCCTTCCAGATGAAAAGGGCAGCATTTACCTAAGGATAAAATTCAGAAGAGTTGGGAAAGGAGGAGGACTGTAAATGGGAAAATCCCAGAGGAAATGGGAGAGATGAGGTTCCATGGAGGGATTGCTATCACTGAGATGAAACAAAGGGTATGCGCTTTATTGAATGTCAAATTAATGACCTGCTCTGTAAACTTTCACTCAATTCACAAACTGTATGTGTTTGTTTGTTTTGTTTTGTTTTTAAGCCAGAAATGTCCAGAGTAGGCAAATCTTTAGAGATAGAAAGTAGTTAATGGTTGCCTTTAACTAGGGGGACTTAGGAGAAAATAGGAAGTAACTGCTAATGCATCTGGAGTTTCTTTTAGAGGTGATGAAAATTTTCTAAAATTGAATAGGATGATAGAGGCACAATTCTATGAATAGACTGAAAACCATCTAATTGTACACTTTAAATAAGTGAATTGTATAGTATATAAATTATATCTCAATAAAGTCATTTTAAAAAGAAAGAAGATCAGCGGGGTACTTCACAGTCTTTGGGCCCAGCAGTCCTGTGTCGAATACCAGCTCCACCACCTATTGACTGTGTTTCTTTGAGCAAATTATGTAATCTCTCTAAGCCTGTTTCCTCATCTGTAAAGTAAGGAGATAAATACCTACTACGCAGGTTTGTTCTGAGGACTGAATACAATTAATTGTGTAAACTGCTTAATGTGCTTAGTGGTGATGGTGGTGTGCTGTTGAATAGATTCTAACTCATAGCAACTCTGTATAGGTTTTCTAAGACTGTAAATCTTTACAACAGCAGAGGGCCTCATCTTTCTCCTACATAGCCACCGATTCAAACTGCTGACCTTGCAATTTGCAGCTCAATGCATAACCACTACGTACCATGGCTCCTTTAAGTTTGTAGTTGTCGTTAAGTGACATCGTGTCACTTCTGACTCATAGCAACTGTATTGGGTTTCCAAGGAGCAGACAACCTTGCAGCTCAAACTGACCTTGTGGTCTGTTAGTTATCCTACAGTGCCACACCAGGATTCCTTAATATGTTTGTTGTTGTTGTTGTCAAGTGCCATAGAGTTGGAACCGACTCATAGCGACCCCACGCACAGCAGAACGAAACAATGTCCGATCCTGGGCCAACCTCACTACCGCTGCCACACTTGAGTCCATCAATGATGCCACCTGGCCAATCCATCTCGTTAGAGGTCTTCCTCTTTTTCTCTGACCCTCCACCTTACCCAGCATGACATCCTTCTCCAACAACTGTTCCCTCCGGACAATATGTCCAAAGTATGAGAGATGAAGCTTAGCCCTCTTGGCCTCCAAGGAGCACTCCAGCTGCACTTCTTCCAAAACAGATCTATTGGTTCTTTTGGCAGTCCATGGCATTTTCAGTATTCTCCTCCAACACCACAACTCAAAGGCATCAATTCTTCTGCGATCTTCCTTAGTCACTGTCCAGCTTTCGCATCCATGTGAGAGGACAGCATTTTGTTAGTTGTTGTAGAGTTGGGTTCTAACTCGTGGCCTCTGTAGCACAGGACAGACACTCAGTAAGTGGATGCTAATGGTAATATTGTTCAAGGCAGTTTCAAGCTCACCAGCTGCTCCTTGGAAACACTATACAGGGTTGCTATGGGTCGGAACCGACTCCACAGCACATAAAAACAACAACAATTGTAATATTGGAGTCCTGGTGTGGCACTGTGGGTTAATGCGCCAGACTGCAAAGCTATGTGAACTGCAAGGTTAGTGGTTCAAGCTCACCAACTTCTCTTCAGAAACCCTATACGGTGTCGCTGTGGGTCGGAACAAACTTGATGGCACTTAACAACAACAACAATAGTAATATTGGAGTTGGAGTCCGTTGGTGGTGCAAATGGCTAAGCACTTGACTACTAACCTAAAGGATGGGGTTTTGAACCCACCCAGAGGCATCTTGGAAGAAAGTCCTGGTTATCTGTTTACTTAAAGTATAGAGCCTTAAAAACCCAATGGAACGGGCCTCATGAAAGGAGATGCAGATAGGTCTCTTGTGGTACAAGAGTGAATAATTGTTTTTAGGACTGTGAGGGTTGGAAATGTAAAGGTAGACGTTTTGTAGCAAAAGGAGGGGAGTGATTGACTTTGCAGTCCAGGAGCAGAGGTCCCTGGGACCATCAAGTGAGAAGAGTGGAGAGCGGGACCCTACCCAGAGAAGTGACACCAGAGATGGAGGCTGAGATGATGACATGTAGCAATGGAATGGCTAGGGACTCTAGACCCAGAGAGGGAGAGGGGCTGTGTGCTGACGACCGGGGTGGGGTGAGGGGAGCAGGCTTGCTAGGTATACCCTTTGGTTGGTTGATGATGCATGGAGGGGATTGTAATCATGGCAATGAAACGATATACGATAGAATGAATGTAAAACTAATGTTCTCACATGCAAACTATCACATAGTTCACAATAAAACATTTTTAAAACAAAACAAAACAATGGAGCAGATCTTCTCTGCACACACATTCTATGAGTTGGAATCAACTTGACGGCAACTAACAATAACAGTAGTAAGAATAATACTAGTAATCAAAGAGGTGCCTCTCATCCAGAGGTTCTTTTTTGTTTATCCCACGTCGATTCAGTGACTATGCCTGACAGTGTTCAAGGCGTGGGGCACACAGCAGTGCCCAGGAGAGGTGAGGTCTCGGCTCTTGTTTGTGAAGCTTCCATTCTAGTGAGACAAGGAATAACAAACAGACATGACAAATATCGGATCAGGACACACGAGGGCCCAGGCCGCTTCCTCAGAGCAGCTCACTTTCATCCTTTGCACATTTGGTTTTTACACAGTTTTGTTTGAAGGTACAGTCCTCACAGCTAAACAAACCTCGGCTCACTCTGTAGCCAAGAGATTCCCAACCCCACTTCAGGGCACACATGGCATGTCAGACACAAATGTTCTTTCCAAGTTTGATACTAATGACATGATTTCAAATGGGCCCTCTTCCCAAGCCTGACAAAACTGAATTTCTCATCACTTTCAGTGAAAGTTAATGCTTCCTAGTAAATGCAATCCCAGCTAGTCATCAAGATTCATGCCACTTATAGGGCTTCAAGTCATTCTGATGCTGTTTGGATCTTTTGAAAATGCCTTGATTAAATTTGGATCTTCCAAAAATGTCAGTGGCTCTGATTTAGCAAGTGTGAATTCTGGCAAGTTTACCAAGTGTAGGACGTTTCTCTTTGTCACACATTCGCATTGCTCAGTGACTAGGGTCTGTACCGTACAGAGAGAGGTCCATTTTTAGCCTGGTGCTATGAAAAAACACACGACAGAATTAAATTCCGACTTCCCTTTGTCTCACAAGTTCATGTGCCACATAGGTCCCCTCAGTCTTCAGAACACATCCACAGAGCCCAGGCTTTGAGCGCTCCATCCTACGCCACAGCAATGCTCAGGAAGATATTGCAGCAGTATCTGACAGAAGGTTTGCACTTCTCAGTTTTCAAAAGTCTCTGTTTTCAAAAGCTCCTCATCTGAGGGCTGCTGTCAAGGCAGATGGGTGGGCTGGGATTATCTGAGATGGTGCTCTTGATGTCCGCTGTCAGAACAGATGGAATGATGGGAAGCAGCACAAAGAGCTGAATGCTGTATTTTCTGACAGGTGATGAGAGAGGAGGATGTGACTGGGCCAGGTACACCTGTCGTTTCATAGCCTGACAACCATAACAACCACTGCCCTAGAGGCCACAGGATCAGGTGGGGCTGCGATACTGGTAGGCCTGTGGGGAGATTTCACTGAGGTCCTCTGTATGCTTCTAGATCGTCGTTGCATTTGCTCATACATCCTGCAGCTTCCTGGGGCCCAAAAGCTAAGGCCTCCCACCATCCCTGACACAGAGAAGGGTTTTCACAGCAGGGATAGGAGGAAGAAAGGGTCAAATTTCTTGATTTGACTTCTACATTTCAAAAGTCAGTTTTGAGATGTTAGAGCTCAAAGGACTTAGGTCATGAGCCTTCTGGATCACGAAGAAATGCTGAAGAGTTTGTGACAGTTTAGAACTTGTTTTTCCTGCCCAAGACGTGGATAGCCAGTGCAGGGTATGGGAGAACAGATACTCACGGGACAGCAAGAGAAGGGGTCTCTGAGAAGTTTCCTTGAAAACAGTCTGCTCACCAACTCACTCGACAGACAGATCCTGTGGGGGAAGGAAGAACATGATAGAGAACCCGGGTGAGTGCGAAGCCCCGCAAAAGAAGGTCCCATAAAATACAATATTTGGGACATATACTAAAAAATTATTCCTTATCTGAAATTCAAATTTAACTGAATGCCCTATACCTTTATTTTCCACATTTGGCAACGTTACACACACCCCACTTCCTGGGAAGTACCTTCAAAATATCTTCATCCCAAGTTTGATAAGGAAGTCAAATACAGGGAAAGGCAGAGGGAGCCTGGGACAGCCTTGGAGCATCCCTACCCCACAGTCTGTGGTAGGAGAAGAAAAATGTTTGCCTGCAAGACAGCCCCGAAATCAATTTCTGGGTAAGGTTTGAGAAGTCGGAGGGAGGACACAGTCGCCACCTGCAGGGTCAGATAGGTGTAGAGCTTTTCAGAGAGTAGCAGTCTGGTGACCACCACCCAGACCAGATTACACATACATGAAAACAAGAAAACCCATAGTTGCTTAGCAATTTGGGCCCTGAGTGGTATCAACAGTTAAGTACTCAGCTACTAACCAAGAGGTTGGTGGCTCAGACCCATTCAGAGGTGCTTTGGAAGAAGACCTAGTGGTGTGCACTGAAAACTCTGAGCCATTTTCAAAACCCCTGTGGAGCAGTTCTACTCTGGCACATATGGGGTCTCGGCATATGGGAGTCAACTCATTGGCAACTAGTTTGGATTTTTGTTTTTGTTGTATTATTGAGCAATTTTTATGCACCAGAGACTGTTCACCATACTTTAATTTTAATACTTTCCAAATGCACTCTATCTTTCCTTTGTCTGCTCTCCTAATCTTTACAGAAACACCATGAGGTAGGTATATTTTTATCTCCATTTTCTTGATGAGGGAACAGAGACAAAGAGGTTATGTGGGCACCCCAGGTGCACCCGGGGCATAAGCCTGCACTTGGCCTCCAAGTATTAGGGATTCTGTAACCTTAGTTCCTTAGATCTGGGTGTGACTACAAGTAACTTATTCAACCTGTATGCTGAGCAAATAATCCAAGAACCTGGGGTATATGAAGAAAAACGTGGCATCAGGATTGGAGAAAGACTCATTAACAACCTGCAATATGCAGATGATACAACCTTGCTTGCTGAAAGTGAAGAGGACTTAAAACATTTACTGATGAAGATCAAGAGCACAGCCTTCGGTATGGATTGCATTTCTTTGTAAAGAAAACAAATATCTTCACCACTAGACCAACAAACAACATTTTTATCAATGGAGAAAAGACTGAAATTGTCAAGGACTTCATTCTTCTTGGATCAACTATCCACACTCATGGAAGCAGCAGTCAAGGAATCAAACGATGTATTGCATTAGGCAAATCTGCTGCACAGGAACTTTTTAAAGTGTTGAAGAGCAAAGATGTCAGCTTGAGGACTAACGTACACCTGACCCAAGCCATGGTATTTTCAATATCCTCATATGCATGTGAAAGCTGGACAGTGAATAAGGAAGACCATAGAATTGATGCTTTTGAGTTATGGTGTTGGAGGAGAATATTGAAAGTGACATGGGCTGTCCATAAAACCAACAGATCTGTGTTGGAAGAAGTGCAGCCAGAGTGCTTAGAGGCCAAGATGGCCAAACTTTGTCTCTCATACTTTGGACATATTGTCAGGAGGGAGCAGTCACTGGAGAAGGATATCATGTTTGGCAAGGTGGAGGGTCAGAGAAGAAGAGGAAGACCCCCAAGAAGATGGATTGTCCAAGTGGCAGCATCGATGGACTCAAGCGTGGCAACAATAATAAGGTTGGCCCAGGATCAGGCAGTGTTTCGTTCTGCTGTGCATAAGGTCACTATGGGTCAGTACCAACTCAATGCCACCTAACAACAACAACAAGTAACAAAAAACTCCAATTAGCAGTAGCTGAAACACATAGGAAGGCCCTGGGTGGTATAAATGGTTAATGTACTAGATGCTAACCAAAAGGTTGCAACTTCAAGTCCACCCAGAGGTGCTTCCAAAGACAGGCCTTCCTGAATCATCTACTTATGAGAAATCAGTCACTGAAAACCCTATGAAGTATAGCTCTGCCCTGACACACATGGAATCACAATGAATTAAGTTCAACTCAACAGCAACTGGGTTTTGTTAAGCATACAGTTTTTATCACTAAAAAAAAAGCTCAGGGGTGAGCAAACCACAAAGCTCAAAACAATTCCATTCAGATTTATCTTCCCAGTAGGTGAAGGCTGCTGGAGCCTCAGCCCTCACATCTGCATTTCCAGGAGCAGGAAGGTAAAAACAAAACGCACTCCTGGTGTAGTGCTGTGGGTTAATTCGCTGGTCTGCAAAGTCACTTTGAACCACAAAGTGAGCGGTTCAAGTTCACCAGCTGCTCCTCTGAAACCAAAATACAGGATCGCTATAAGTCAGAACCAATTCAACAGCACACAACAACAACAACTATTGAATAGATTCTGGAGAAAAAGAGCAAGCTCCTAAACGCTTCCAGGAAGTCACATGCCTTAGTCATGTGACTTCATTTTGCTGTAAAAGAGGCTAGAGTAAATCAGTTATGTCTAGGCTGGTTGTCAGTATGCCCAGTTACTGTTAGAGGGTAAAGGAAAAAAAATGACAATCGAAAAGCAGCAGCAGCGTCAGCTACATAATCCTTATAAGTGTAAGTCTCTAGAACTATGGGCCTCTTGGAATTTTACTGTTGCCCAAACCCATCCTCCAGGCTCTATAGTGACGGAGCCAACAAACAGTGAGTGTGTCTTCCATAGCAAGCAGAGGGGGCTGAAGACTGGTATGAGAAAGATCCAGGTGAATCTCCCATCCTCACCCTAAAGCAACACTATTCTCATTTTGATCACCATAGGTCAGCTTTGCATTTTCTAGAACTTTCTATGTGAGGGCAGTATTTATTCAGTATCCTTCCATGCTGGAGATCCCAGTTCGATTCCTGACGCTCCACCTCAGTGCAGCCACCACCCATCTGTCAACGGAGGCTTCTAGGCTAAGACTGACTAAGAAAGAAGGCCTAAGGTCTGCTTCCAAAACTCAACCCATGAAAATCTTATGGACCACAACTGTTGAATTTGTAACCAGTTATGGGGATGGTGCATGTGGTCACCATGAGTCGGCAGCTAATGGCAGCTGACAACATTAACAGAACTCCGTATAAATGGAAGTATGGAATCACGCAGTATGAACTCTTTTGTGTCTGAGTTCTATCACTCAGCATTATGGCTGTGAGATCCTCTCATAGAGTGTGCACCTGGAATTCAGTCTTCTGAATGCATTATGTGACTATACCACAATTTTGTTCTGAGCTGTTGTGAATAAAGTTCTTAGAATAGTCTTGTACAAAACTTTCTGTCAACATTGCTTTTCATTGCTCTTGGTTACATACGTAAGCGTGAAATTGCTAACCTATAGGAGACATGGACATTTCTTTGTGAAATAAATGATTTCTCAAAGTAGTCTAATGGAGTTTTGTACACCCCCACAGCCAGTGTATGAATGTTTCGGTAGCTCCATGTGGCAAGTTTTAGGAAGGAGCTATAAGGGTTGCATGTTGTCCTGAGTTGGCCCAGAGGCCTTAGCATGTGTTATACCAGCTGTGAATTTGACCCAGTGTTGTAAGAAAGGCAAGAATTTAACCAGTGAACAACCACTGCCGTGATAGGGGATTAACAGATGAGTTTTAGACACTTGGGTTGGGCACTAATGAGGACTAATGGCCCCAGAAAAGAGAGTCAGTATTGAAATGACTTTCTTGCCAATCCTAACATTATCTGTAAAACTCATACTATGTCAACCTGTCTCCTCTGGAATTTCCTGAGATGATATGGTTTTCATTAGGTGCCATCAAGTCTGTTCTGATTCGTAGGGAGTATATGCACAAAAGAAGGAAACACCACACTGTCCAGTCCTGTACCATCCGCACAATTGTTCATGTTTCAGCCCATTATTGCTGCCCCTGTGTCAATCCATCTTGTTAGTCTTCCTCTTCTTCACCAAGCATGATGCCCTCCTCCTCCAGGAATTAATCTTTCCTGAGAAAATACCTATAAAACAAGAGAGAAGTTTCTCCATCCTGGCTTCTAAGGAGCATTCTGGCTGTACTTTTTCCAAGACACATTTGCTGGTTCTTGCGGCAGTCTTTGGTATCTTCAGTATTCTTCACCAATACCACAGTCCAACTTCATTGATTCTTCTACGGTCTTCCTTATTCA
>NW_006408642.1:3013009-3022367 GCF_000296735.1 Chrysochloris asiatica
CTCAGCATACAAACTGAATAAATATGGTGAAAGAATACAACACTAGCTCATACTTTTCCTGATTTTAACCTATTCAGTATCCCCTTGTTCTATTCTAATGACTGCCTTTTGGTCTATGTACACTTTCTTCATGAGCACAATTAAATGTTCTGGAATACTCATTCTTCACAATGTTGTCCGTAGTTTGCTATGATCCATACAGTTGAATGTTTTGCATAGTCAATAAAACATAGGTAAGTATCTTCCTGGAGTTCTGGTGTGGCACTGAGGGTTAATGCACTGGACTGCAAGGTCAGTTTGAACTGCAAGGTCGGTGGTTCAAGCTCACCAGCTGCTCCTTGGAAACCCTATGCAGGATCTCTACAAGTCAGAATCAACTCAATGGCACTAAATAACAATAACTACAAACATCTCTCTGGTATTCTGTGCTTTCAGCCAAGATCCATCTGACATCAGCAATGATATTCCTCCCTTCACATCCTCCTCCAAATCTGGCTTGAATTTCTGGCAGCTCCCTGTCAATGTACTGCTGCAACTGTTTTTTAATTAACTTCAAAACAATTTTACTTCCATGTGATATTAATGATATTTTCAATGATACATGCATTTCATTAGGTCATCTTTCTGTGGAATTGGAATAGATATGGATCTCTTCTGATCAGTTGGCCAGGTAGCTGTCTCCCAAATTTCATGGCATGGATGAGTGAGTGCCTCCAGCACTACATCAGTTTGTTGAAAGACTTCGATCTGTATTCTACCAATTCCTGGAGCCTCATTTTTACCAGGGCAGTGTGGACTTCTTCCTTCAGTACCATCAGCTCGTGATCATATGCTTTCTCTTGAAATGGTTGAACATCGATCCATTCTTTTTATCACAGTGTCTCTGTATAGCCCTTCCTTTTTGATGGTTCCTGCATTACTCCATATTTTGCCCATGGAATCCTTCAATATTTCAAGTCAAGGCTTGAACTTTTCTTCAGTTCTTTAAGCTTGAGAAATGCTGAACTTGTTCTTTCCTTTGGGTTTTCTATCTCCAGGTCTTTGTATATTTCATTACCATACTCAGCTTTGTCTTCTTATGTGGCCCTTTGAAATTTTTTGTTCAGCTCTTTTACTTCCTCATTTCTTCCAGTTGCTTTAGTTTCTCTACCCTTAAAAGCAACTTTCACAATCTTTTCTGACATCCATATCGGTCTTTCTTTCTCTTTTGTATTTTTAAATGAACTTTTGCTTTCTTCATGTATGATGTTCTTGATGTCATCCCACAACTCTGCTGGTTTGGGATCATTATTGTCTAATGCATCAAATCATCTCTTGAGAGGATCTCTAAATTCAGGTGAGATATTTTTAAGGTCATATTTTGGCTCTCATGGACTTGTTTTAATTTCCTTCAGCTTCAGCCTGAGCTTGAGTATGAGTAACTGATGACCTATCCCACAGTCAGCCCCTGGCCTGCTTTCACTGATGACACTGACTTTCTCCACTGTCTCTTCCCACAGATAGAATCAATTAGATTCCTATGTATTCCATCTGGTGAGATCCAAGTGTATACTTGCCTTTTATGCCGTTGAAAATGATAGTTCTAATGAATAAATTGTTGGTCTTGAAAGATTCTGTCATGCGGACTCCATTTCTATTACCAAGGTCAGATTTTCCAAGTACTGACCCTTCCTCTTTGTTTCCAACTTTGACATTCCAATCACTAGTAGTCACCTATGCATCTTGATTGCATGTTTGATTTGATTTTGACTGAAGAACTTGGTAGAATTCTTCAACTGTATCATCACTGGCTTTAGTGGTTCATGCACAAATCTGACTAATAGTGTTATTAACTGGTCTTCCTTAATACATATGAATATTTTCCTATCAAAGACAGTATTGTACTTTAAAATAGATTTTGAAATGCTGTTTTTGATGATGAATGGGATGTCATTCCTCTTTAGTTTGTCTTTCCCAGTACTAAGCCATGTGATTGTCTGATTCAAAATGAGTAGTAATAGTCCCTTTTCTGCCACCATCTTCGCAAAGTTCTCTTTAGTTTGCTATGATCCACACAACTGATTGTGTTACATAGTTAATAAAGCACGAGAAGCCATCTTTCTGGACTCCTGGTATGATATAACCCGTCTGTCAGTTTGTTGTGCTGTGGTGGCTTGAGTGTTGCTGTAGTGTTGGAAGATATGCGACCAGTATTTTAAATACCAGCTGGAGAACCCATGGTGAATGATTTCAGTAGAGCTTCCAGACTAAGACAGACTAGGAAGAAGGAGAGGTAGAGTACTATGAAGGTTTAGGCACTGAAAGCATTATGAATAGCAGTGAAACATTGTCAAATATAGTGCTGGAAGATGAAAACATTGTTAATAGCACTGGAGTATTGTAACAGTGGCAACAGCAATGGGCTCAAGTGAAACCATTGTGAGCAAGGTGCAGGACCTGGTAGGGTTTCATTCTGTTGTGCATAGGGTCACTGTGAATCACAACCAACTTGATAGCATCTAACAACAAGTACATTTAGTCTTACTAATGCTTAAGAGAATGATTTTTATGTGTTTCAATTCATTTTTGACAACTTCCATTTTCCTAGAGTCTATAATCTGTACATTCTGTGTTCCAATTATTAATATATGTTTGCAGCTGTTTCTTCTCATTTTGATTTGTGTCACAGCAAATGAAAGTCTCTAAAGCTCATAAGCATGCAAAAGCTGGACAGTGAATAAGGAATTGATGCTTTTGAGTTACAGTGTTGGAGGAGAATATTGAAAGTGCCATGGGTTACCAAAAGAACAAACAGATCGGTGTTGGAAGAAGTAAAGCCAGAGTGAGCCTTGGAGACCAGGATGGCCAAACATCATCTTTCATATTTCGGACATATTGTCAGGAGGGACCAGTTGCTGGAGAAGGATATCATGTTTGGTAAGGTGGAGGGTCAGAGAAAAAGAGGAAGACTCCCAGTGAGATGGAGTGGCCAAGTGGCAGCATCAATGGGCTCAAGTGTGGCAACAATTGTGAGGTTGGCCCAGGACCAGGCAGTGCTTCGTTCTGCTGTGCATAAGGTCGCTATGGGTTGGTACCAACTCAATGGCACCTATCAACAACAAAGCTTTGCTCCATTCACATCTTTAAGGTCAACTCTATTTTGAGGAGGCAGCTCTTCCCTGGTTGTATTCTGAGTGACTTCCAACCTGAGGGGCTCATCTTCCAGCACGATATCAGATAACATTCCACTGCTATCCATAAGGGTTTCAATGGCTAGCCATTCAAAAGTGGTCTGTCTCTCCTTCCTAGTCTGTCTTGGTCTGGAAGATCCCCTGAAACCTGTCCACCATGGGTGACCCTGCTGGGATTTAAAACGCCTGTGGTATAACTTGCAGCATCACAGCTACACATAAGTTACAACAGTACAACAAATTAACAGACGTATAGTGTACAGGAATGCAAAAGCCTTTATTTAGTCTCTTTGAGAAGATTCTCCCAAATCTTAAATCCACAGGTCAGGAACTCCGGAACGTTGACATGGATTTGGAGTAGACTGATGAAGATGAAATCAAGAAGCATGTGTTTGTTTTTCTTCTGAATGTGTGTCTTAGTCTGTCTTAAGCTATGGCTTGTGGCAACAACATGGGAATAGACAACAACACAACAATAGAGATGATGTCGCCTAGTAGTTGGACTCTTGGCTTGGCACTATGGAATAAGCACTAGACTGAGACGCACAAGTTTGGCAGATCAAACCCACCAACTGCTCCTTGGAAATCCTACACATGGTTGCTATGAGTCAAAACTGACTCAATGGTACTTAACAACAACAACCACCTAATAATTAGGCAAGAGGTTTCTGAAGTCAGCCTGCCAGGGTTCAAATTCAAAGTCTGTCTTAGAATCATTTTGTGACGTCGACAAGTTACAGAGTCTCTCTCTATGTGCCTCAGTTTCCTTCTTCTGGAAGATGAGGATGATAATAGGATATGCTTCACAGATTTATCTGAGAAGTAAATGAGTCCCTATGTGTAAGAATCTCAGGGAAGGCCAATACATTATTATTTGGGGGAGATTTGGGCTTACTTAAAAGCTGCTGCTTTCAATTAGTTCTGTCACTAGAACTTCAACAGTGATCTGACTAACATTGTGTAGGCAAGGAAACAGGCACCAATTTAGCCCGTTGCCTAAGCACAGAATAGCTAAGTAGGAAAGCAGGGAGTCCCATCTCATCTGGGTAGCTCCACAGCCCCAGCGCTACTCCTCCGTAGTCCCCCTTCCTTTTATTTATATAAAGACAACGGAAAGGATTGAAGGATTAACTAAAGAGGCCTTAGGAACATGGCATCACTGCCACCTGGTGGTCATGTAGCCACATAGCTCATAGCTGTGGCTCCTACTGAAGAGACAGAGTTGCAGATGTCCTCAGAATGGAGGACCACAGCGGGCCACCTGACCAACATAATGCTGTGTATTCCTAAAGCCTCTCTGGTCACATTGTTGCTAGAGTTCTTGGTATTCCCACAATTAAAGTCTCTCCTTCAGGAAACCCCACTGCTGTGGAGTCACCTTTGACTGACAGCAAACCTGTAAGACAGAATAGACATGCCCCACAGGGTTTCCAAGGTGTATTTACCACCATTTAGAAAGAAGAAGGTGGGTGGCAGTGCTGGAGAGGCTCTGGGAGTGATGGAGGCACACATTGGGGGCTGCAGGATGCCTTGTCAGGGCAGGATGCTGGTGCTGTGTTAAAAGATGGGTGAGTATAAACCAGGCACGCCACAGGGAGGAGAAGGACATAGTAACTAGGAGGAGAAAACACCAACAAAGGCTGAATTAGTTGCAACCATTGGAAATCAGCATGAGTTTACTTGAACAAGAAGTTGGGATTTATGACAAGGACACAAAGTATGTCCTGGAACTTAAGGGCAGGGGTGGAGCAATACCTTGGAATGAACTGGAAGCAGGGACCAGGATGCTGGCAACATCTGTCCCATTTCCCACCCTGACTCTTCATTGCATGGTTAGTTCAATCCTCTCTTCCCACTGGCTGGCTTCCTTTGATTTGTAGTTTGTGTGGCAGAACAGGGCTCCTTAGGTGGATCTTCTAGAAGCAGAGCCTGAGACAGGGATTTGGTGATTTGTTGCGAGTAGCTCATAGATGAAGCTTGTAATGGAGAGAAGAAAACATGAGATTGAAGGGGCAGGTCTGGTAAAGGGCAGTAAGGATGTGGTCTGGTCCTTCCGTGAGAGCTGGTCTTTTGTACCTCTGTGTCAGGCAGTTAGTGGCTGCTGACTGAGAAGAAGTGGGTAGGAGGTGGTGTAGAACCTCGCAGAGAAGGTAGCTCTCTGTGGTAGCAGAGCATTTTCTAAAGAAAGGGTAGCTTTGGAATGTTAGCAGCCAATGTCCCAGCCCCTGGGGAATGGGTACACCCACCCTGGTGAAGGCGATCTGACCAGTGTGCCCACACCACACAGTTGAGGGCTGGGAGGTTACACTGTTACTGGCGATTCCAGTCAATCTGAACTTGGAATCTCTCCAATCAATTCCATACTTCAAGGATGGGAGCTCTCTGATGGCTTAGCTTGGTTTTGGAGCCCACACTAGGTCAATCTGGAGACTAGGTCACTGTCATGTTGCTGTGGACAGTAGAGATAGTGGCTGGCTTTGCAAAGTAGCACAACCCCTAGAGACACGTTCATATTGTGATGTAATGTACAGGGTTGTGCCCCAGGGGTGCCACTCACATGAGCAAAGAGAGACCTTAGAGGTAGACAGTGAGGGCACTTCCCCAGAATAATGAGTTAGAAGGGGAAAGCCAAGTTATAACCGTCCAGCAAAAGTGTGGTACAATCCTGGGGTGTGAGGCCAGGCAGGGTGAGAGATGAGACTGGACACAGAAGGATCCAAAACATGGAGAGCTTTGTATTCCTCATGAAGGTGTGTCATCCACAGTCTTTCACCTCATATGCATGCGAAAGCTGGACAGTGAATAAAGAAGACCATAGAAGAATTGATGCTTTTGAGTTATAGTGTTGGACGAGAATATTGAATTACCATGGGTGCCAAAAGAACCAACAGATCTGTGTTGGAAGAAGTGCAATCAGAGTGTTCTTGGGAGGCCAAACTTCGTCTCTCATACTTTGGATATATTGTCAGGAGGGACCACTCTCTGGAGAAAGATATCATGTTTAGTAAGGTGGAGGGTCAGAAAAAAGAGGAAGACCCCCAGCGCGATGCATTGGTAAAGTGTCAGCATCAATGGGTTCAAGCCTGGGAACAATTGTGAGGTTGGCCTAGGATCGGGCAGTGTTTCGTTCTGTTGTGCATAGGGTTGCTGTGAGTCAGTACTGACTCGATGGCACCTAACAACAAAAACTAATAGTATTGTGGGTTACTCGTTCGGTTAGTAACTGCAAGGTCAGCAATTCGAATCCACCAGCTGCTCCTCAGAAACCCTACATCGACTCACTCTGAATCGGAACTGACTCAAGGACACCTAACAACAGACCATGAGCCCACACTGTCCTTAGTATTGGAGTCACACCCATTGGGAGGAGTCTAAACAAAACAGGTGGTTTCACAAGCAACAGTGTCTCCTTCAGGAAGTTTTGTGGTTGCCTCTGCCCTGGCCTCACTGAGTTCATCTGCTTATAACCCATTTTATTTTTGTCTTGATACATTGACTCTTTATTTTGACATAATTTATAAACAGAATTTAAATTAATAAAATACTTCCATTTTCAGTGTGTAGTTCAGTAAGTTTTGACTCATATAAGTCCATAGAGGAATGTCTGGATGGCAAAAATGGCTACGCACTCAACTACTAATAAAAGGTTAGCAGTTTGACCCCACCCATAGACGCCTTGGAAGAAAGCCCTGGCAATCAGCTCCTGAAAGGTCATGGCCTTGAATCCTCTGCAGCACAGTTCTGCTCTGATATATACATGGGGTCTCCGTGAGTCTGAATTGACTCAAGTTATTTTCTGTTTGTTCTTAAATACCCATGTAAACCATCCTAACTAAAATACAGAACATCTACCAGAAAGTGCCTTTATACAACAATCTAGTCACTCCCATCAAGTACTCAACATTGTGATTTTCTATCACCACAGGCTGTTTGCCTATTCTGGAACTTCTCAGAAATGAAGTCATACAAAGGAGCTTCAAAAAGTTTATGGGAAATGGTATTCAAAGATACTGGAATTTTTCTACAAACTTTTTGAAGCCCCCTTATATAGTAAGTACTACTTTATGTCTGGACTATTTCATTTCGTATATTTTTAGGATTTATCCATGTTTTGCATCTAGCATTAGTTGCTTCATGTTTTAGGTTATTGCTGAATAGTGTTCCATTGTGCTAATGTATCCCACAGTTTGCTAATCCATTCTCCTGTTATAAACATTTACGTTGTTTTCAGTTTGGGACTTTTGAATAATAATGCTAAGAGCATTTGTACACAAGACATTTCAGAATCCATTTTTAAATTGGTTCCATGGTCCAACTATCCTAGACCGTGGGTGAAATTAGTAGTCTGAGTCCAGTGTAGACAGCAACACTGTCTCAGTGGCTCAGAGGTGACTGTTGCCACCCAGTGACCATTTCTGGTCCATGCTTCTAGCCTGGCATTCTGAGAATCTGTCCTTACTTGTGCTCTCAGACAAGACAGCAATATCCAAGCTTTATGTCCAACTCCCTGACACACTCATGGAGTCAGGACGTCAGTGTGTCCCTGAGATATGTTAATACACCCCTCCCACACACACACATACACTCTGAGGTGTGGATCTAATTCACTTCCATCTTCAGCTCCAACTCACCACTGTGACCATGGGTTCTAAAGCCTAGAGGTTTGTTGGTTTGTTTGGTTTTCCTTTAAGCTCAGAAACATATTTTTCAGTATTTGGTATCAACTTGAAAAACACTTTCTAGTCTGTTCATTCATTCACTAAATATGTATAAGGTACTATGTGCCAGGACTCTGGATGTGACACTGTAGGATAAACACTGGACTACTAACCACAAGGTCAGTGGTTCAAACTCACCAACCAGTCCTCTACAGGGTCGCTATGAGTTGGAACTGACTTAACACTTAACAAGGTATGTTAGATATTGAGAATCAAAGGAAAGAAAAGTAAAAGAGACAATTGAGACATTAGGAGAGTCAGTGGGAGCTATGTCCTGAGGAGAGCGAGCCTGGAATGTTTGAGGAATCCTGAGGAGGCCAGAGTGAACAGAGTAAAGGGATGGAGGAAGAGAATGATAGAAGATGAGGAGAGGGGCCAAATTAGGTAGTTTCATTGATTTCTTAAGGACCTTGATTTTTTTACTCTAAACAAGATGGGAAGATTCAAGAAGATTGCGAGCAATGGCATGCCATGACCAGTTTCCACTTTCATAGGATGATTCTGACCCTTGAGTTGAGGAAAGACTAAAGAGCAATGGAAGATGCAGTGAGGCCAACGATGTCTACAGAAGACCACATGTTTCAGCCTTCTTGCTATTGTTTTGGAGTCACGTGACTAGTTCTGACAAATGAAATGTGAGCAGAAATGATGTGTGCATAACACTCCCGTGTTGAGGCTGAAGCGATGAAAATCCCATGTACAATTCTGCAGCCTCTCTCTTTCCCAAGTCTGTAGGTTCGGATCTTAGTGGTAGCAGCTACAAAGAGTGCCTGCACAGAGCGCATCCTTTCCTACCTCACCACCAGTATGCCCTTAACTTGGTGGTTGTTGTTAAGTGCTATCGAGTCAGTTCTGACTCATAGTGACCCTGTATAGGGTCTCCAAGGGGCAGTTGGTGAGCTTGAACCCCGACCTTGCATTTCAAACCAACATTGCAATCCAGTGCATTGACTCAGAGTGCCACACCAGGACTCTTAGACTTAGCTTATGTTAAATCTCTGAGATTTGGGTGTTTTTGATATCCATAGTCTTTTCTGACTAATGTAGAAAATTAGTACCAGAAAGTGCTGCTGGTGTAATAAAACAACTTAAAAAATGGTCCAATAGTCTGACAATGATTGGCAAGGAAATTAATACAGAAAGTTAAAAATACGATACAAGTTATGCAGTGGGAAAACATTTAGGAAAGTATAATTAATCTGCAATAACTTGGCAGGTAGATCATGCGCTGAACAAACTGATGGCTTTAAGGAAAGGATGGGAAATAGAACAATAGCAGTGTCCATTGCTATGAGCTGCATTGCAAGATATTACAAGAAAAAAAGTCCGTCTTCTGCTTATAACTGATTGGAATACCTAAAATGGGGCTACAACGTGCCTAGTGAAGGAGGCTTCCTGCGGAGCCTCTGCAATACATAAGACCATAGGTTGAAGCCTGAACCACATCCAGATCTCCAGAGATGGGAAATT
>NW_006408642.1:3028630-3033901 GCF_000296735.1 Chrysochloris asiatica
GGTGGAGGGTCAGAGAAAAAGAGGAAGACCCCCAACGAGATGGATCAGCCAGGTGGCATCATTGATGGACTCAGGGGTGGCAGCGGTGGTGAGCGTGTGAGATGCACCTACCTCTGTTCAGGTGGCCAGTGTCTTTCTGTTTGTGTCTCCACCTCATATAAGTCAGGTTTCTTTATCGCTATGATGCCTCAATCAACCTTTCAATCAACTCGTGCACTCAAAAGACTGAGTCATAGAACCATAGCTTATTTTTGACCTAGTAGTGTAGTGGTTGCGAATTGGGCTGCGAACCTCAAGGTCAGCAGTTTGAAACTACCAGCTGTTCTGCAGGAGAAAGATGAGACTTTCTGCTCCTGTAAAGATTTACAGCCTCAGGAATCCTGTACAGCGTCGGAATCGACTCATCTCATCGATGGCACGTAACAACAACAATCATCAGCTGTTAGGATCCCCGCTGGCACAAACAGTTAAATGCGTGACTACTAACCAAGAAGTTGATGATTTGAAGCTGCCCAGAGGCTCTAGGGCAGAATTAGCTGATTCTTGGCTTCTGTAAAGATTCTGTTGCTGTGAGGTGCCGTCAAGTTGGTTCCAACCCACAGTGACCCTTGTATAGGGTTTCTGAGGGGCAACTGATGAGCTTGAACAGCCAACGGTTCACACTGACTTTGCAGCCCAGCGCATTAACCCACAGCGCCGCACCAGGACTCCAGAGTACAGCCTAGAAAACCCTGGGAAGCAATTCTCCTGTGTCACATGGGACGGCTGTGAGTTGGAATCAACTCAGTGACACCCAACAAGAATGATACAATCAGCAGTGTTGTCAGTTTGGAATACTGTGTAAGCTCATGGAGGTTACAGAGCAGAGAAATGCAAGAAGAAAGATACTTGCAAATATATATTTTTTAAAAAAGGAAAAACCCACTTAATATGCAGTTTCCTAATCAAATTAACTCTCACCTGAAGGTCAGTTTGGTCAACATTAAATAACCAATGGTCCTTTTCTTTCAATTGAATAACTGATTATTTAACTTCCCCTTAAGTCATTACCCAGAAATTAGAAAATGTATTAGTTGTTGTGCAGACTACACTTTGACAGACTAGGAAGTAGTCAAACACAGTTCTATTACTAGGACTTCTTAGCCAATGAGTTTATAGGTTGTTGTTGTTGTTATTATTAAGTGCCGTGGAGTCGGTTCCTACTCTTAGTGGCCCTGTATAGGTTTCCAAGGAGAGCCTGGTGTTTGAACTGTTGACCTTGTATAGCATGCTGTATAATCTGTTGAGCCCCTGAACAGACTGTATATACCCCTGAATATGTAACAACCTGTTTCATTTGTAATTTGGGTTCAGGAATAAATGGTGGATTCACATTGAATTTGAATAATCACTTATCTCCTGTGGAGCTGTGGGTTAATGCGTCAGACTGCAAAGACGTTTGAACTGCAAGGACGGTGGTTCAAGCTTACCAGCTGTTCCTTGGAAACCCTATACAGGGCCACTATAGGTTGGAACGGACTTGACGGCACTTAACAACAAAAACAAAGCTCTATAAATTTTATTACAGTCCAACATATTGATCCCCTCTGTTATTAGGCAAAGAAAGATAAACCAATTCATTTTTCACATTCAGGAGAAACGAAAAAGAGAAAGATCATATATTCAAAACATTAAGATTTGGAAGGCCAAGACAACAGATAAGTTCTAAACACACCAAATTCTATGATTTCTATTCTACTTGAAATTTTAACTTTTAACATGCATATTTCAGCCCATTTAGACAGTTTTTATACCAGATAATCTTGCTGGGGAACAGAGAGTGCACCAGAAAGAAGCTAATTTCCTGGAACAGGGTGGGGGTGGGGGGGTGAGGGGCAAGACTTGTGAATAGATGTGTAGCTGCCTGCACTCAGCATGGATCATTCAGGCTTCTGAGGTCTTGCTGAGTTGGATGCCCATCCCCTCCAGCAGAGACCTTGATGGCGCACTTTGATCCCTTCCTCCAGGTCCCTGGCATCACCTCCAAAATTAACTACCTGTACCCAAGACCCTGTCCCAGTCTCAGCTTTCTGGAAAATCCAAACTAAGACACATAATACTAGAATTTTTAGTTGGACACACGACTGCCCTGGATAAAGGCTAAAATTTCCAGCCACCCTTAAAGCTAGCTGTAGCCATGTGACTAAATTGTGGCCAGTGGAGTATGAAAAGAAGAGGATCGTGCAACTTCCAAGTCACTCAGCTACTAGGAAGGGGGATGCTCTGTGCTTGTCCTTTCCCACTGGCTGAAATGCAGAAGTGGTAGTGAGCCAGGCAGCTTAGCCCAAGGATCTTCACCTCCTGGTAGAACCCTTGTTCTATCATGCTGTACCTCCCACTTTGAATCATGGTCAACAAAATATGAAGAAAGTGGCAGTGTGTGACTTCCAAGGCATTGTAGTTCCCATCTTGGTCTCTTGAGTCTCTTGCTTTGAGGGAGTCAGTCGCCTCGTTGTCAGGACACTAAACAGCCCTGTGAGGAGATCCAGGTGGAGAGGAACTGAGACCTTTAGCCAGCAGCCCTGTGAGTGAGCCTTCAGGTGACTGCTACCCCTGCTGACACCTGATACCAAACTCATGAAATTATCAAATCAAAACCTTTCAGCCAACTTGCTCCCAAATTCCTGACCCTCAGAGACTGTGAGAGGTAATAAATGAATTATTTAACCCACAAAGTTTTAGGGGGACTCCTGGTGTGGCGCTGTAGGATATACACAGGATTGCCAATAACAAGGTTGATGGTTCAAGGCCATCAGCTGCTCCTCGGAAACCCTATACAGGGTCACTAGGAGTTTGGACCAACTCAAAGGTACTTAACAACAATAATAAGTTTTACAACAAGTGTTACACAGCAATAGATAACTGATACAGGGTAACTTACATCCAAGGGAAGACAGCAAGACAGAAAGATCTCAGGCCCTTAATATCACAGTGAGAGTTCCTGAACCAGCTCTGGCTTCTATGTGAAAAGGAAACATATCTCATTTAAACTACTCTTTTTTAGGTCTCTATCACAAGCAACGTAAACTATATCGTAACAAATTCAGCATCTAAAACTGCTTCCCTTATACATCTTTTCCTGACAGCAGTTACATGAAAATGATGTAAACAAAGAACGAAGCATGGGTAGAGGGAGGAGGCCGGAGAAAGAGAGACCTGCATTACCATTGAGATCATGAAGCCTGCCTTCTTTGCACACACAGACTCAGGATTTCTTCCAGATTTGCAAGCAGGTAGGGTTGAGTTAGAGGAGATGCAAAAAGTCAGCTCAGGGCTCTCCTTGCTGGGAAAGAGCAGTGAGTGCTGGCAGGACTGAAGAGGGGTCTGGGGAACCCACAGACTCCACTCACCACTAGGAGACAGAGCAGAGTCAGTGTAAGGAAAAAGACAGCACACCAGATCCAGGAGAAGACTTCACAGGGAAGGAGCAGAGGCCACCATGAAGACTCACAGAGAATACCTCTTCTGTCATAGGGAATACAAATGTTTTGTATGCTCACTGCTAACCAAAAGGTTGGAGGTTGGAGTCCACCCAGAGGAGCCTCAGAAGAAAAGCCTGGTAAACTACTTCCAAAAATGCAGCCATTGAAAACCCTGCAGAGCACTGTTCTACTCTGACACACATAGGATCAGCATGAGTTGAAATCAACTCAACAGCAACTGATTTGGTTTGCATCTGGGATCATAGAACTCAAATAAGCCTTTACTTCCTACTCCTTTCTTATTCCTCCCCAGAGCAGGCAGTGAACTCTTCCACTCTGCTGTCCCAAACAACTTTGAATTGGGGAAGGTGTGTTGCTGGGCCTACAGTATTAGAACTCTCTCCATTTCAAGTGGCAGAAAACCACATACAGTGATACAAAATCTTTTAGAAAGATCAGCATGAGACTGGTCTTTATGAAGTGAAGGTTAAAGAGATCCCAAGTGTCTGACTTTTCTAACATGTTATACCACTCCATAATCTTTGGTATCAATCAGTATTCCTCCCCTCCCTCACATGCCAGGGTTCTGCAAACATGCTGCAGTGTCTATCAGAACTCACAACTGTTAAAGGAAATGGGTCACACACTGTGGAGGCTGACCAAGTCCCAAATCCATAGTTCAGAGATCAGTCTGGAGGATTGTTCTCATGCACGTCCTCTCAGGAGCTGAGGAACCTAATGATTGCCTGCTGGCTATGCACAAGGCTATGGGAGCTGGTGAATCAGGTCAGATGATGGGCAAAAAGTTCCATCAACTGGCGATCAGACACAATGAGCCATATGCAAAATCCAGGGCAAGAGAGCCAACTTTGCCAAAGCAGTCCCATAAATTGGACTTAGACCATGCCGCCAAGAAACAGTAATGGTGGTCACACCCTCTAATAAGGTACAGGCATCCTTAATCCCTAGCTCCACCATAATCCTTACTCCTTGTTCTTATTGTTGTGAGCTGGCGAGTCAGCTCCAACTCATAGTGATCCTCTATAAGGTTTCCAAGATTGGCTGATGGATTTGAACTGCCAAGTTTGGTGTTACCAATCCAGTGCTTATTCTACAGTGCCACACCAGGGCTCCTTAAATTAAATAATAACTTAGTTCCTGCCTCATGAATAACTCACTTCAAAATGGGTCCATAATTGCAGGCATGTTGTTGTTAAGTGCTGTCAAGACTGTTGTGACTCATAGTGACCCTATATAGGGTTTCCTAGGAATGGCTATTCATAAGGTTTTCAGTGACTAAATATTAAGAAGTAGTTCATCACTCTTTCTTCAGTCTGTCTTCATCTGGAAGCTCATCTCAAACCTGTCTACCATGGGTGACTCTACAAGTATTTAAAATACCAATGGCATAGCTTCTAGAATTACAGCAACTCACAAGCCACCACAGTACAACAAACTGAAAGACAAGTGGGTTATATAAAGAAAAATGTGGCATCAGGATTGGAAGAAGACTCATTAACAACTTGCAATATGCAGATGATACAACCTTGCTTGCTGAAAGTGAAGAAGACTTCAAATATTTATTGATGAAGATCAGAGAGCACAACCTTCGGTATGGATTACATCTCAATGTAAAGAAAACAAAAATCCTCACCACTGGACCAATAAACAACATTCTTATCAATGGAGAAAAGATTGAAGTTGTCAAGCAAGGACTTCATTCTTCTTGGATCAACTATGAACACGGAAGCAGCAGTCAAGAAATCAAGTGACGTATTGCATTAGGCAAATCTGCTGCACAAGACCTTTT
>NW_006408642.1:3034637-3035886 GCF_000296735.1 Chrysochloris asiatica
TATATGATAGAATGAATGTAAAACTAATGTTCTCCCATGTAAACTATCACATAATTCACAATAAAACATTTAAGAAAAAAATAAATAAAACATAAGACAAATGGTAAAAAAAAAAAAAAAGAAAAAGAAAGAAAGAAAGAAAGAAAAAGAAGCCCTCAGGAAATCATTTGCCAGCAGAGATGAAAACAAAGTAGAAAGAACTCCAAGATTTGGTGTCTGTCTTTGCTTTCTAGAGTTATCATAACAATTATCACAAAGGTGGCTTAAAACAACAGAAATTTATTTTCCCACAATTCTGGAGACTAGAAGTTGGAAATCAAAGAGTCAGCAGGACTCTAGAGAAGAATACTACATTGCCTTATCCAGCTTCTGAGGTCATTGGTAACCCTTGGTGTTCCTTGGTTTATATGTCGCTACATCCCTCCAACTCTGCTTTCTCTCCGTGTGACCTTTCCTCCCTCAGTATTTATCTATCTCTTGGCATGTCTTCTCCTCCTTTTTAAGTGCATAGTCATTCGATTTAGGATCTACCTTAATCCAGAATTACCTTAACAAACCACATCTGTTGTTGTTGTTGCTAATTGCCATTGAGTTGGTTCGGACCCATAGAGTCCCTGCATAGGGTTTCTGAGGAGTGACTAATGAGGTTGAACCACTGACCTTGCAGTTCAAACTGACTTTGCAGTCCAGCACAGTAACCTACAGCACCACACCAGGACTCCAAATCACATCTGCAAAGACCTTATTTGCAGTTAAGGTCACAGCCTTAGTTTCCAGGGGATGAACATTTTTTAAAGATATTATTCAAAGGGTCTTACAATTACATTACTGAAAATGGTAATTTATTGGAGATGAGATCTTTATTACCATTAATAAATTAAGAAAGTCTTTCAATTAAAAAAAAAAAAAAAACATCAAAACTGCAGCAAAAGGGAGAACAAACAAGATGATGGATCGGGTAGAAGTGCAGAGAGGAGCTCCGTCAGCAACACAGAATACAGGACACCAAGCAGACTCGGGATGGTGCCAGAACTCTGAACCATATATAAAGGAATATTTAGAAGGTTGGAAAAACTTACAGCTACAGGAATTTGTAGCAGAAGCAAGAAATCCTGTGCTTTCTAATTCAAGATGCTCAGCTGCTCCCTGAGCCACAATCTTGGGAGAGACCAAGTGGGGGAAGGATCAGAGCAGCCACAGATGCCTGACAGAACCACAGAGATAAAGGTGTGGACATTCTTTTTTTTTT
>NW_006408642.1:3045961-3077797 GCF_000296735.1 Chrysochloris asiatica
TTTTGAAAGTGTTGAAGAGCAAAGATGTCAGCTTGAGGACTAAGGTGCACCTGACCCAAGCCATGGCATTTTCAATAACCTCATATGCATGCAAAAGCTGAACAGTGAATAAGGAAGATCATAGAAGAATTGATGCCTTTGAGTTATGGTGTTGGAAGAGAATACTGAAAGTGCCATGGGCTGCCAAAAGACCCAACAGATCTGTGTTGGAAGAAGTAAAGCCAGAGTGCTCCTTGGAGGCCAGGATGGCCAAGCTTCGTCTCTCATACTTCGGACATATGGTCAGGAGGGAGCAGTCGCTGGAGAAGGATATCATGTTTGGTAAGGTGGAGGGTCAGAGAAAAAGAGGAAGACCCCCCAACGAGATGGATTGGCCAAGTGGCAGCATCAGTGGGCTCAAGCATGGCAACAATGGTGAGGTTGACCCAGGACTGGACAGTGTTTTATTCTGTTGTGCATAGGGTTGATATGAGTCAGTACCAACTCGATGGCACCTAACAACAACAACCACATCAAGGAATGGCTAGTGGATTTGAACTTCCAACCTTGCAGTTAGCAGTTCACTGCTTATTCTACAGCACCACACCAGGTCTCCAATCACAGGCATAGACGCTCCAGTCACTTCAGGATTCCAACCACAGAATGGAAACATATAGCTAGAAGGAACTCAGTAAATAATTAGCTGCCCTGCAAGTGGCTTAAGCAAAGAAGGAATTTACAGCTCAGAAGCTGAAAAGTACAACAATAGACTAACTTTAGAGATTCCTGGGTGAAGCAAAAAGTTTACACTCAGCTGTCAACCGAAAGATTGGTGATTTGAACATACCCAGCAATAACACATAAGACAGGTCTGGACATCTGATTTTGCAAAGATTGGTGGTGGTGGTGGTGATGTGCATGGAGTTGGTTCTGACTCATAGTGACCCTGTACAGGGTTTCCGAGGCTGTAAATCTTTATGGGAGCAGAAAGCCTCATCTTCCTCCCACAGAGCAGCTGGTAGTTTCAAACTGCTGACCTTAAGGTTTGCAGCCCGTTCGTAACCATATAGCCATGAGGAACAGTTGTACTCTGTAACACATGGGATCAGCATGAGTCAGGATCAAGTAACAACAACATGACGGTGAATTCAGGCATAGCTGGATCAAAGGACAATGTCATCAGAAATCTCTCTCTCGCCATCTCTTGGATCTGTATTATCTCAAATATCCGGCAGCTAAAGAGTTACAGCTCGGAAATCCTATGCAGGGTTGCTTTTAAGTCAGAACCGACTCCACAGCACACCACCACCACCATCAAATATGACCACAATAACAGAGAGTTTATAGTTTCTTGGCATACTAGTAGAAAAAAGATGCTTCTTTCCCTTTATTCCAGCAAAAGTTCCAGGGCTGATGCTCATTGGTTCAGTTTGAGGCATGTGACCATCTCATTGGCCAGGCCTGGAGCAAGTACCCACACTAGACTACTGAACATAGTAGATAAAGAATAAGAGACTGTGGTTTCCACCTAGGGCGCTAGGTGACAGACACGTTCTACACTGATGTCAGGGCAACTAGGAAGTGGCACTGGCAGCTGAGGAGTGGCCAGCAGGTGCCAGGCTAGAGCAGGCCTGACTATGGGAGAATGTGTCCAGTCTGTTCTTGGGGCAGAGAGGCGGAGACCCTAAGTTTAGTTTGGCCCCAGACTGAGATCCTCAGGCCCAAGCTGCCCCAGGAATTAGCATGTTCCCTAAACCAGGAGCAGAGCATTCCTTTAGTAGACAGTTCTGTACTTTCCTGGGGCAAGCCCCTTCTCACAGTCCTCTGATGGAGCCCAGCTGCCTTCAGATGTGAACAAGGTGTCAATCTGCATTGTCTCTACTCACTACGGGGCACATATGCATTTCTTTGCTGCAGCCAGTTCAAGACTTCCTCTCTTCAGCGCAGTGCTATGTTCCTCTACCAATTCCCACTGAGCCCTTCCTCTGAGCCTCACTCTGCAGCCCCCTACTCACACCCTACCTCACCCCTACAGAGGATCCTGGTCTTCCAGGTTCTCCCCCTTGGGGAGGAAGATCTGGGTCTATTTACCCAAAGAGAGGGGAATAAACAATTTCAAGTTTGCAAGCAAGAGAAACCAACACCAACACAGGTGGCTTTCTAGAGGCCGGGGCAGGTGCCTGAGTTCACCTGGGTGCTGTCAGGGGACTTGTCCCCGTCCTTCTGGGCCCTGGGCCATCATAGGAGAGAAGAGGCCATGGGGCAGGGCAGCTGGCAACTGACTTATGTCGGGGCGGGATCTAGGATCTGGAGGAAATGAAAAAGGTTTGCACAGCCGAAGCTATTTTTAACCAGACCTATGCAAACAGAGGTGTGAGCTCATCTAGCCAGTTCTTCCCTCCCCTGGGGCCTGGCCTTGGAGCCCCGTCCCAGGACAGCACCTGCTGGGTTGGGAGCCTGGGATGGGGAATGGGTGGAGGAAGAGCAGGTGTGAGAACTGCCCCCGGGTGCCCCAGAAGATTCCCAACCTTGAAGTCTTGGCTCCCTTCTCTGAGCAATAGACTTTCCAGAATAATCCTCACCCTTCTTCCATGCCCCTTGTGAGTTTGGGGCTGTGATAAAGATTAGGAGTTAGCCTGGGTTTGGAGATCATAGAAGTCTATGGTCAGGATGAGGCTAAGTCCTAGGATCAGGATCAGGGGTCAGCTTGGAAATCACAGGGTATTCTGGGTTGAGGCCTGTAATCAAGTTAGGAGTCAGACTAGGATTAGGGTCAGGCTGGAGTCAGGGGTCAGGTTTGGCCAAAGCCTAGAATTAGAGATTCATCTAAGCTGGCAAGGCCTACTGGATGAGCTCTATCTGTGTTGCTTGTTCAGCCTTCTCTAACACCCATTCTGGGCCTGGCATCCCAACAGAGGCCCCCAGAGGGCTTCCCAGAATGGGTGACTGTCAGGAATTTGAGCCCTGAGAATTAATGTGTGAGAGAACAGCCCAAATAAAGACGCAGAGGCAGGAAAGAGCGCAGTATGATCTGGCACGTTCTGTGCCCCAGAGGTCAGGCTCAGCAGGGAACAGAGTGAGGAGGAAGTGTAGGACCCAGGTAGTAAAGAGTCTCCAGGGCTGGGCTAAGGAAGACACTGGGGGAGTTTCCGTCACAGCCCGGTGAGAGGACAGCCTCAGAAGTCTGGGGCCAAGGGAGAAACAGCATCAGCTCTGAGTTTTAAGACAAGTCATTCATTTATTCCTTCCACAAATATGAATAGAGAGAGCACTTATTATTGTTTGCCAGGCACTGTTCTAAGGACAGGCTATACATTCAGTGACAAAACAGGTAGAAATGAATGCCTTTGTGAGACTTATGTTCTAGTAGGGAGAGAGAGATAATGTCATAAAGTAAATGTAATCACATAAACTGTCAAGTAATTAAGTGACATGCAACTTAGGAGGTGGTAGGTGCTAATGAAAAAAGTACAGACAGGCCAAGGGGGCTAATAGGGTTGAGGGCAGGGGAACTAGTAGTATTCAATAAAGGAGTTGCTTTGAGGAGGGAGCTGGGAGAATACCTGGGAAGAGCATTCTGGGTAGAGGAATTAACAGTGCAGAGAGTCCAAATAGGAGGACAAGTTCTAGGAAGCAAAGAGGCCATTGTGTCTGGAGCCCATGGGAACACAGGTACAGGGGAGGCAATAGGGAATCACAGTCCCTGAAAATACGTGGGCCATCTCCAGTGAGCAGCACTTGAACTCAGAAGCAACAGGATTTCACATCAGTCGTAGGGAAGCATGTTCAATAGACCAAGCCCAGTGCCACACAACCCCGTGCTCTGTGAGGTTCCTTAGCGGGAAACTTCATGGAAGCAGATCAACAGGCCTTTCTTCTCTCAGTGCTGCTGGGTGGATTTAAACCATCGAGCGCTAACTGTATCACTCAGAGGCAAAATCAGCCAGCTCAGACAGTGGGAAACTAGTGGACAGGACAATCAGCCCAGTTTCTTCAAAAGAACTTGCAAAGACAGAGAGATGGAGGGAACCTTCAAACTAAATTCAAATGTGTGAACCGTATTTAAGCAGACAATGGGTTTAAAAAAAAACAAAAAGACAAAGCACTTAGAAGGTAAGGAATGAACATTATGACTGGCTATTTACATGTTCAATTATTAAGGAATTTTAGGGGAGTGGTTTTTTAAGGTGTTATGTAATTATGACAGTGTGGTTATTATTTTTATGTAATCCTGTACCTTCAGTGTTGTAGACTGCTAATCACAGGTTAGTGTTCAAACCCACCAACCACTGGAGTTGGGAGAGAAAGATGAGGCTGTCGGCTCCCTTAAACATTTACAGTCTCAGAAACCCTATATCGTGTCCCTATGAGTCAGAATCAACTAGATGGCAGCTGATTTGCTTTGGTGATCCTTTAGATAAGGAGCCCTGGTGGTGCCGTGGTTAAGCACTCAGCTGCTAACAAAGCTTGATCTACTCCCATGTACGTTGTTGTTAAGTACTGCCATGTCGGTTCCGACTCATAGAACTGAAAATCCTTTGGGGCAGTTCTACTCTTTACTAAAGGTTCACTGTGAGTTGCAATCAGCTGGTTGGCACACAACAATACCAACAACCTTTAGATATGTGCTGAAATATTTACAACATTACAACAATATTACAAATAAAATGATAATCCATGACTCAATTCAAAATATCACAGTTGGGATGTGGGCACAGAGGTAGCATGCTAAACAGTGGGTACATGGGAGTTCCATGTATGCTTTTATCTACTTTGCATATTTTGACACTCTTGTTAATAAAGTAAAATAATAATAATATTCTCAACCCTGTAGCATCGGGGATGTTAGAAGCCCATGAGCGGCCATCTAAGGTGCAGCTTTAGTTGGTCTCTCCGTGTGTGGAAGAAAGAAGAGCGATGAGAATTGAAGAGGCTTGGAATCAATTAGCCTAGTGGACTAATGGAACATGTGAACATCAGTCTCCACAACTCTGAGACCAGAACACTTGGACGGTGCCTAGCTACCACTACCAACTGCTCTGAAAGGGATCACATTAGAGGATCCCATATAGAGTGGGAGACAGTGTGGAGCAAAACTCAAAATTATTTAATTAAAAAAAAAAAAAAATAGAAGACTGGTTTACTGGTCAGAGAGAGACTGGAGGAACTTGAGACTATGACCCTTAGCCACACTTCAGTTCAGGAATGGAAGCCACCCTCATGGTCCAATTTTCACCCAAGCAGTAGATAAGTATGTGTTGGGGGGGGGGGAATGATGACAGCACTAGAAAGGTATGCTTGCCAAGGAACAGTCAGTCATTCAAAATCAAAAGGGCATCATTTTCCTAAGGACAAAGTTGAGAAGGGACAGGAAGATGGGTAGAATGCCAATAGGAAGCACAGGGAGGAAGCGGGTTAACTGTTGTTGCAGGGAGGGGATTGCAATCATTAAGACGAAATAAATGTATGATTTGTTGAATGTAAAGCTGATTATCTTGTCTTTAAATCCTCACTCAATCCACAATAAAAAGATATATATATATATATAGAGAGAGAGAGTAGCTCTGGTAGCGTAGTGGTTATGAATCGGGCTGCAAACCTTAGGGTCAGCAGTTCGAAACTACCAGCTGTTCCACGGGAAAAAGATGAGGTTTTCTGCTCCCGTAAAGATTTATAGCCTTGGAAACCCTGTACAGGGTCGCTATGAGTTGGAACCGACACCACAGCACACAACAAAATATATGTGTATATATATAATGAGTGTATATATATGTGTAATGTGTGTGTATATATATATGTTGTTGTTGTTGTCAGGTGCCATCGAGTCGGTACCTACCCATAGTGACCTTATGCACAGTACAACGAAACACTGCCCGATCCTGGGCCAACCTCACTATTGTTGCCACGCTTGAGTCCATTGATACTGCCACCTGGCCAATCCATCTCGTTGGGGTTCTTCCTCTTTTCCTCTGACCCTCCACCTTACCAAACATGATATCCTTCTCCAGCGACTGCTTCCTCCTGACAATATGTCCAAAGTATGAGAGACAAAGTTTGGTCATCTTGGCCTCAAGGAGCAAGCACTCTGGCTGCACTTCTTCCAAAACAGATCTATTGGTTCTTTTGGCAGCCCATGGCACTTTCAATATTCTCCTCCAACACCACAACTCAAAGGCATTAATTCTTCTACGATCTTCCTTATTCACTGTCCAGCTTTCACATGCATATGAGGTTACTGAAAATACCATGGCTTGGGTCAGGTGCACCTTAGTCCTCAAGCTGACATCTTTGCTCTTCAACACTTAAAAAAATCTTGTGCAGCAGATTTGCCTAAGGCAATATGTCATTTGATCTTTTGACTGCTGCTTCCATGAGTGTTGACAGTTGATCCAAGAAGAATGAAGTCCTTGACAACTTCAATCTTTTCTCCATTGATAAGAATGTTGTTTATTGGTCCAGTGGTGAGGATTTTTGTTTTCTTTACATTGAGATGTAATCCATACCGAAGGTATAGAGTTCTGATGTGGTGGTGCAGGATAATGCACTGGACTGCAAGATCAGCAGTTCAAACTCACCAGCTGCTCTCTGGAAACCCTATACAGGGTTGCTGTGAGTCAGAACCGACTCCAAGGCACTTAATAACAACAACTTATATATATGTATTTAATTGTGACATATAAACGCATTTATTTTTTCCAACTTCTTATGGTGAATTGAGTAAAGGTTCACAGATAAGATCATCAGTTTTACACTGAACAAATCATACATTTGTTTTACCTCAGTGATTACATCCCTTCCTTACAGGGCAGTTACTCTGTTTCCTCCCTGTGGTTCCCATTTGCATTCCACTGGAGTCCTGGTTTGACTGGACTGTGAGATAAGGTTCTGGATCAAACCACAAGGTCAACATTTCAGACTCACCAGTCACTCCTTGGAAACCCTATGTAGGGTCATAATGAGTTGGAACCGACTGGACAGCACCAACAACAAACACCATATATACTCAACCCCGCCACCAAGATAGGGCAGTGGGGGTGAGGAAGGAGGGGGAGCCAGAGATGGTGAGGAAATTACAGTGGTGAGCTGGTTAGCAGGCAGGGAAGAGGAAGTGGTCACCCTGCTGAGACCTGAGTTAGAAAACAAATAACTGAGGGAGGCCACAGGGATGGGCTTGCAAGAGACTATGTCCCTTCCTCTCCTTCACTCTATGGGTTTCTTAGTCCCTCCCCCAACCTTTGTTCAGCCCTTTCGCCCTCCGCCTTTCCTCCACTCTCCACTCTTCTCAACCTCCATTCCTTAGTTCTCTTCCCTCACCTCTCCTTCCATACTCTTCTTCCCTTCTCTCTCCATCCAGTCTTTTGCCCAGGTGCTCCCCTCAGCTGGTTTTTTCTCTGCACCTGGCAGCTCCATTTTGAATCCCCTGGTCACAGCACACACACACACCCAATTCCCTCTGAAGGGAGCTCTCTCCTCACTGAGAACTTCCGCCTCCAAGTCTCCTAAGGAGGAGATTTCCTCCCTCCACAGAGCAGGCACCTCAGCGTCTTGCGGGGAGGGGGGATGCAGAGGATGACCAGCGGAACCCAACTTTGCAAGATGACAGAATGGACTAGGCAGTTCTTAGTGAAATGACGCCTTTCTCAGGTGGAAGATCTCAGGGGAGACAGTAGGACTTCCCTGAAGTTCTTTCTCCCAGACTGCCTCCCATAAGCAGCACTGGATTCCCACCTCAGAGAGGATGGCAGTGTGCAAGAGGAGGCTGGCCACAGGGTCTTCAAATTCATTTGAATTCTAGGAAATGAAGATAAGCCATGCGTCTTATACCCCAGAGATGGTCGACTGAGATACCCACCTAAGTCACAGGAAAGAGTTTGAGGTTTCTAGTACACACCAGATTGCAGACCACTGCCTGTTTGCTTGTGGTGCATCAGCCCACCTTGCAACTTATGGGCTGCTGTCAGGGTCTGTGCGGCTCTCTCAGGGGCTTTGGGGCCCCTGGAATGGACTAGCTCCTCAGGAAGGGTGGCTCACACTCCTGGACGTGTCAGGTGACTGAGTTGGAGTTCTGGTAACAGCCACAATTGTAAAGGTGATAAAAAGAAGCATTCAGTGAGTTTGGGTATGGTGCTGTGAGTGTAGCTGTTTGCCTGTGGACACATTCCGATTGTACAAATCCTACAGGACACTTTGCTGTACATCTGTGGCTGGGGTGAGGAGCAACAAAGAGACCAGAGCGAGGCTCTCTCAACCTAACCCAGGTCTCTTGTTCTGTCTGCCCAGTCTTCAAGCCGCAAGCCTGACCTGAGTTCCGGAGCCCAACTTCAGTCCAGAGCACCACACAGTGGTCACTACATGGGCCTCAGGTCTAAGCCTGATAGGGAAAAAGGAAGTACCTGGATGCTCCCACCCTGCCCTGCAAGGATCAGGACAGTAGCTATGCCTAGCATTTCCAGGGTTGGACTGGGCTCTGCCTTCTCCACCCATAGAAGCCCAGACTTTGTAATCATCTCTTTTTGAAGATATCTGGTTTATCAAGAGCAGCACCATGTCTCCACTCCGGATTCTCTCCTCCAATCTTGACTTTCACCTGGCAGGTGAGATCTGCATCTGCAAACAAGCCTCCTAGGCTCAGGTGTGCTCACCTCAGTAGGCAATGGCTGGCACTGATGTGCTTGAGACACGTCAGCTATAAATAGACCTGCCCTCTTTGTTCAGTCATGGTTTACCTGGATGGTCTCAGTTCAGGAAGTGAAAGAGCTTTGTAGATGGTTGATCTTGCTATGTTTTTGTTGTTCCATAATTTTTGTCTCTATGTTCATGCATGAATAACTTAGTGAATATATAAATTAATTTATTTATTGTTGTTATGCATTAAATTATTAAATGGAATTACAGTATTGTGGGGGGGAGGTTAATTTGTGATATTCTGGCCTTGTCTTAATATATCAGCATTATGAAAGCTCATGGAATATGCTGGAAAATGTTCCACCTTCCTTATTGATGACTTAGGAATGATCTGCTCCTTAAAAGTTTATAGAATTTGCATATAAAACCATCTGGGCCTGGGATCTTTTTAGGGGTAAATTCAACAATTTTATTTCTCTAGAAAAATATTCATTTCAACCTAGGTGTTCAGATATGAGGAACAATAAAAAAGTATTGCTACGAAATCATAGAAACATTTATCAAATAAAAATATCAAAACGTGAAGCTATTGTTTCTCAACATCTCCTCCATCTAGGTCTATACACTTTTTATTTATTTTACTTTGGCTACTGGGCAGTTATTGTAAACAGAAAAACAGGTATGAGAAGCTGACCCAAAACCCATTCCCACAATCTTTATTTACCCAGCGCTTTATTTACGGGCCCCAGGCACTGTGGGTCCAAAACAGCCCTCTGCAGTGTCCTTGCTCTGAGGTCCTTGGTCCAGCCCTATGCTCCGAGGTCCTTGGTGGGATGCTGAAGAAACAGGTACCTGTGCATAGCCCACATGGTGCCAGTGTGCTGGCAGAACTGGGTCCAGCTAGGGAGATCAATGATGTAAGGGGCCAGTGAGGGTCAGCCTGGCCACACTCCCTAGCCAGAAGCACTGGCCTTTCTGACGGACAAACTGTTGTTTAGTGTAGCTGCAGGCAGTGTGGCTTTAGAGGTGCCAAGTGCCCAGCTCATCCTGCCATTCCCACACGGCCACTGCCATGGGGTTGATGTATGGCTGAGCCAGAGAAGGGCTTGGAGCCATGGCCATCTTTCCCAGAGGACTCCCTCAGCTTTCCCACACAGCTTCAGACCACTGTGGGCTGAACTCTCAGGTTCATTGTCCAGAGTCTCCTGCACACCTTTTGTCTTCAGAGAGTAGGCACACACTGTCCCCTCCTGATGGAGATACCAGATTGTTAGCAAAAATAACTTGTTTGCATTCCCGTCTTGATATGAAATGCAAACAACCCAAACCAGGCTTGCGAGAGGCAGAGGCGGGAGAAGAGATAGGCTGAAGAGGACCGCTGTGCTCAGGCTCTGGCTCCGGTTCTGCCTGGGCAGGGCTCCCTCCCACTGCAGCTCCGACTCTATGGGGGAGGCAGCCAGACTGAAACTAGGTATCACAGCCTCAGAGGACTCTAGATCTATACAGTTCTGAAGGCAGCATTTCCATCTCTCTAGCCCTTCCCAAAAGAAGTCTGCACTCTTCGATGGGCACCGAACGGCAGTTTTGGTATCCTCAAGGAACTCAAATTGTGTTCATTTGAAATGTTCTTTGAGTTTAGGGGAACAAAAAGAAGTCTGAAGAGTCAAGATCAGAGCTAGAGGGTAGATGGGGTAAGGTTTCCCAGTGAAATTCTCTTAAGACAACCTTTGCTTCCCTTGATGAATCAGTAGATGCGTTGTCCTGATGGAAAACAAAGCTTAGGCTTAACGGTCTAGTCTTTTTCCTTACCAATGCAGTTTTCAGTTTGCTGAAAAAAAAACACCTTCTTAAATTCTTCTCCCATGATTATCCTGTGTCCTTAGAGAAAAATCTATCAAGATCACCCCTTTGGAATAAAAAAAACAAAAACAAAAAAAAAACCAGCATCGTAACTAAACCTCCCAGCTTTGAATTGAATTGGCCTAACACAAACCCTCAGAAGCCACAGCTTTTATTAGACCTGTTTTGTTTTGTTTTTTAAAAGGACCCTTGTTGTGGCGCTGTAGGATAAGCAAAGTACTGCAACCCAAAAGGTCGGCCGTTCAAACCCACCAGCTACTCCTTAGAAACCAATGTACAGTGTTGCTATAAGTCGGAATTGACTCGACAGCACTTAACAACAACAACTTGGTGCTGCAGAAAGTCCTGGTGTGGTGCTGTGGGTTAATGCACCAGACTGCAAAGCCATTTGAACTGCAAAGCTGGTGGTTCAAGCTCACCAGCTGCTCCTTGGAAACCCTATACTAGGGTCGCTATAGGTCGCAATCGACTTGACAGAACTTCACAACAACAATTACCCACAAGGCCAGTGATTCAAACCCACCAGTTGCTCCTAGGAATCCCTATACAGTGTCGTTATGAACCAGAACCAACTCAATGGGCACTTAACAACAACCAAACTAAGGCAAGGGTTTTACTGAGAGAACTTTTCTGCAGTCACCACTGACCACAGAAACATGTTTAAACATGTTTTGTTTGGAAAACACCTGTGTGTGTATGAGCTGAAATCCCAGTAACAATAATTTTTTACTTGACTATTGTCTCACAGTGTTTCAGTCACCTCTGTTCCTGGAACTATGTCCCTTTTCTCATAGGTTCCTACTTTTATTCTTGATCAGACCTGCTAAGTTTACTTATTTCATTCATCAATTTCATACTGCTTTCTGGTTTTATCTTTACTAATACCTTCCTTCTTTCTTTGAGTTTAATCTGTTGTCTCTTTTCTTTTCTTTTCTTTCTAACTTTTTACTGTGAATTGAGTGAAGGTTTACAGAGCGGGCTATCAACTTTGCATTTAGCAAATCATATATTTTGTTTCATCTCAATGATCGCAATCCCCTCAGCGAACATCATCTATCCCACCCTGTGTTTCTTGTTCCTGTTTCTACTTCTGTCTCCATCCTTCTGAAATTTGTTCTTGAATCAATTCTGCCCTTTTGGTCTCAGGTGGCTGGTCCTTCTATGGTGTGAGTATATCATTTGTGTTGCTGCTTCCCCACCCCCACTCCCGCCCCGTATAGCTATCTATCTGTTAATTAACTGAAAATAGAGTCATAGCGGTGAGTTCAGTTCCAGACCAGAAAGGTGACCAAGAGCCATAATCTTGGGGTTCCACCAGTCTCTATCTGACCAGTAAACCTGGTCTTTTTTCAAAAACCTAATTTTGAGTTTTATGCCACATTTTCTCACACTCTATCCCGGACCTTCTAATATGATTCCTTTCTGAACCATTGGTAGTGATACCTGGGCACCATCTAGTTCTTAAAGAGCAGTTTATCAGTTTCCATTCAACAATTCATACACCATCGGTTTCATGGCATTGGTTGCAATCCCCACAATGTAACATTACTTATCCCACAAATTCCTCCTGGTGTTTCCTGTTTCCATTTCTCCGTCTTTCCTAATCCTTTTGAAATTAATCTTTAGGTAAATGTTATCCTTTTGATTCTGTTGTTTCTTTTCTAGTCAATTTCATTGTAAACTTAGTTCACTAATTTTCAGTTTGTTATGGTTCTAATATATGTTTGTATGTGAAATATTTCCAAAGAAAAAAGAATTAGAAAATAAATCTCAATGCATTCATCACTTGCTTTTATTAGACACTACTCTAGCACAATGCCCTATTTGATGCAGACATTTTTTACTAAAGGTATAAAACACTCAATGTAATTAAAGACCCCCTGTGTATATCCCTCCTGTGGCACCTAGGATTCCTGCTCCCTGATGTGCATGACCTACAAAATCCCCTCTCTTTGAGTGTGAGTGGGCCTGACTTAGTCAGGAGAGCTCTTTAAAAGAGGGTCTAGATATCAGACAGAGAAAAAGTCAGAGAGGCTCAAAATTGCCGCAGATGCTTTCTACCCTGGGGAAAAGCAAACTGCTTTGTTTTGAACTGCCTATGGAAGGGGTCATGTGACTATGGCCTGTGGCAGCCTCTAGGAGCTGAGAGTGACCTCTTAGTCTATTGTTGTTGTTGTTAAGTGTCTTGGAGTTGGTTCTGACCCATAGCAACCCTGTATAGTGTTTCTAAGCAGTAGCTGGTGAGTTTGAACCACTGACCTTGCAGTTCAAACTGACCTTCAGGTCAAGTGCTTATCCTACAGTACCACACCAGGATTAGCCAGCAAAAAAAGAAAATATGGGGACCTCAGTCCTACAACTAAAAGGGGCTGATTTCTGCCAACAACCTGAATGAACTTGAAAGACGATCCTGAGCTCCACATGAGACCACAGCCCCAGCTTTGATTTTAGCAGAGGGCTCATCTAATCCATACCCAGACTTCTGACCTGAGAAAATGTGAGGTAACAAAAGGGTATTATTTTAAGTCACTAAAGTTTGGGGTAATTTATTTTGCAGCAATGTTGCTATTGTTGTTAAGTGCCATCGAGTCAATACTCATAGGAACCCTATGCACAGCAAAACGAAACACTGCCTGATCCTGGGCCAACCTCACTACTGCTTGAGTCCATTGATGCTGCCACCTGGCCAGTCCATCTCATTGGGGGTCTTCCTCTTATTCTCTGACCTTCCACCTTACCAAACATGATATCCTTCTCCAGCGACTGGTCCCTTCTGACAATATGTCCGAGGTATGAGAGACAAAGTTTGGCCATCCTGGCCTCCATGGAGCACTCTGGCTGCACTTCTTCCAAAACAGATCTGTTGGTTCTTTTGCCAGCCCATTGCACTTTCAATATTCTCCTCCAACACCAGCTTTCACATGCATATGAGGCTATTGAAAATACCATGGCTTGGGTCAGGCGCACCTTAGTCCTCAAACTGGCATCTTTGCTCTTCAACACTATAAAAAGGTCTTGTGCAGCAGATTTGCCTAATGTAATACATGATTTGATTTCTTGACTGCTGCTTCCATGAGTGTTGATAGTTGATCCAAGAAGATTGAAGTCCTTGACAACTTCAATCTTTTCTCTGTTGATAAGAATGTTGTTTATTGGTCCAGTGGTGAGGATTTTTGTTTTCTTTATATTGAGATATAATCCGTACCAAAGGCTGGCTCTTTGATCTTCATCAGTAAATGTTTTAAGTCCTCTTCACTTTCAGCAAGCAAGGTTGTATCATCTGCATATTGCAGGTTGTTAATGAGTCTTCCTCCAATTCTGATGTCACGTTTTTGTTTATATAACCCAGCTTCTCGGATTATTTGCTCAGCATACAAGTTGAATAAATATGGTGAAAGAATACAACCCTGTCTCACACCTTTCTTAATTTTAAACCATTCATTGTCCCCATGTTCTGTTCGTACAACTGCCTCTTGGTCCATTTACAGATTAAAACAAATATACCTCCCTTATTATATTTCCCTTTATCTCTGTGCTAAGTAACGACTAACATAGCATGGGGTTTATCTTTTCCATACATTTTAATACTTTTTCTATATATTTATGTGATCATAAAAGTTATATAGTACTACTTGCAGATTTTAAACTCCTTGGTTGTTCAATACCATAGTTTTAAGACATATATTCCAGTTGAGAAATGATTTTTTTTTAACTTGATGATGGAATTTCTGAGAAAAAGGTACACACATCTTCCACAGGATTGACAATCCCTCCTTTTTTGTTTGCTTTATATGGTTGAGGTTATATCATTAGATATATAGATGTTTATGACTATTTATCTTACTAGATTGAATATTATAGTACTATAACTATCCGTCTTGTGACTTGTATAGTTTTCACCTTAACTTTTCCTTCATTCACATTGACTATGATGATTAATGTTGAGAATTATTCCTGATATCTGATTTTATGTTCCTATTAAGGAGCTCTGGTAGCATAGTGGTTACGAGTCGGGCTGCTAACCTCAAGGTCAGCAGTACAAAACTACCAGCCGTTCTGCAGGAGAAAGATGAGACTTTCTGCTCCCATAAAGATTTACAGTCTCAGAAACCCTATACAGGGTCGCTATGAGTTGGAACCGACTCCACGGCACACCACCACCACCACCATTTATCATGTATTCTTATTTCTTCTAATACCCCCACCATTGTACCTTTTATAGGATTAGTGGAGCTTTCTTCTCCCCACCCCACCCCCCACCTTCTGACGTTCTGGGATTCCATTTTTTTTCAGCAGTTGCCCTAAGTTTTTAATATATACATTAATCTCCAGTAACATCAATAATGTTACTTATCTTCCATGTCTGTTTTGTTCACGCCACATTATCTCCCTTTCCCAGAATCTCGACCCAAGGTTAGCTTCACATAGATTCTCAGGAACACAGGGCTGAGCATGGGAACTTTGAGATTCCCTTGGAGTTAGTGTGAGGTTATCCTGGGGTTGGGAAGGGCCCCCACAATCCCAATCCATGAGCTCTGAGACAAATTGGTGCTGTCCATGGTCCTGGGTGAGCCATATAAGACTCATCCTCGCTCTGGCCCTAGCCGCCCAGACTCAAGCCCCTAACTCTGCCCCCATCTAGCACATATTGGCCAGGCTTTGTCCTCACACCCCAGCCAGAAAGCATGCCCATACACAAGGACACATACTCTTATCAGCAGACATTGACTGTTGTTGTTGTTAAGTGACCTCCTATGGGTTCTGACTCATAGCGACCCTGTATAGGATTTCCTAAGAATGGCTGGTGAGTTCGAACCAACAAACTTGCATGTACATATCTAGACACTCACATACATTGACGCTGCAATGACCATTTTCACAAGAGACTGCAGAAGCTGTTGGGGAGTAAACAATATGAAGGAAGGGCCCGCGCCTCGAAGACTCACTGCACCATGACCCTCACACCAAGATACATAAAAACAGATGTCTAACCCCTTGAACCAAACAGCCCTGGAATGGTGAGCAGCCATCCTTCCCAGTCCATCCCTCTCTGTGTACAGACAAATACAACCAAACAAACTCACTGCCATCAAGTCAATTCCAAATCACAGTGACCCTATATAGGATTTCTGAGAATGTAAATCTTTAGGGAAGGAAAAGACTCACCTTTCTCCCATGGAGCATCTGGTGGGTTTGAACCACCAATCACTGGGTTAGCAGCGTGATACTTAACCTACAGAATTGCCAAAGGCAGGACTCAGGTCTCCTCTGCCTCTGTCCTCTGGAGAGAGATCTCTCTCATCCCCTTTAATCCCCAGGAACCATTGTTTATGCTTCTGTTTCTTTTTCATGGTAACCAGAGAGGAGCACTGGTGGTGCATGGTTAAAGCACTCAACTGCCAAACAGAAGTCAACAGTTTGAACCCTCCATAGGAGAACTATGTGGTAATCTGCTTCTGTAAAAATTTACAGCCTTGGAAACCCCATGGGACCATTCTGCTCTGTACTACAGTGTTGCAATGACTTGGAATCGGCTCAATACTGGTGGGTTTGGTTTGGGGGTTTTGATCACCATAGAGATCCATGTCTCTTCAAGAAAGAACATGCTATTCCGCTACCAAGAATACAGGAGCTACCAGCCTCCTGTTGCAGTGCCTTACCCTAGCATGAGTCCAGGTACTTTCCCCTGACAGCCCCCGTCACTGACTGAGCACAATGGGGTTACTAAGCCTCTAGACCTCACTGTTGGGTTGTCAGGGACATTCTCAGATGCACATTGTAGTGTGAGTAGTTTGCTGCCTATCTTGCTTCCTCACTTTTTATCTTTCACAAGGTTCCTTCACCCTCCAACAAACTTCCCGCATTCCTAATTCTAACTTAACTCATTGGATAACCTGAACACCTCTAGGCGGCACTATATGCCCCCTTGGATCAATAGGGTCCAGGCTCCATGACCAAGGGATAGGACAGACTAGAGCATAACTGGTCCCTGGGCTTCATGTCCCTATCTATAGAATCAGGACAATTCACTCTCCATTACCTGCACTCCCATAAACTTTATTTCCTTTCTAGGTGATGTTATTAAGGTGTGAATCACTGCAGCACCCCAGAAAATCCCTCAGGTGGCATCTTGGCTCTGTTAGACTCCTCTGAGGGGTAGAGCTCATATGTAAGTCACAACCACACCCTCAGCTACTATCACAGGCCCAGCGTCCGTGTATTTAAGGGATGAAGGGATGACATGCACTACATGTCATTACAAAAGGAATAAAGTAGTTCTTTTTAAAATACTTGCCAGGCCCTCGTCTATCCTCCACTAAACCTCAGCTTGGAGCAAAGATGGAATATCTAGAACTGTCCCCGCAAAAGGGGGTAACCTAGTATCTATCAGCTACTTTTGGTGGATAAAGACTTAAAGGTATAGGTCCCTTCAATTTAGGTACCCCGAGAGGGCAAAACTTTCCTGAAGCCACACAGCAATGTAGGCAGCTGTGTCTGAACTGATCATCACCAGGCAGGCCAAGGCTACCCTGTGGTCCCCAGCTATCCCTCCCATCTTATCACAGAAACAGGTATCATTGAGTTCCTGAGCTGGGAAACTTGAAGCCCATACGTGCACAACTCTGGGAGGTGGGTGAAGAACTGAGGGAGGTGAGAGAGGCAGGGTCCCCATGAATAACTGCAGATGTCCTCCCCACTGTACCTGTCATCAAGCAAGTGATTCTACCTTGCTTCTCTGTCTACCCCTCTTCTACACCCTCAGCACCCCTGTGATGCCCAGCACCTGGAAAGAGGGGGTTGGGCCAAAGGCTGGTTGCAGGGATGTAGGAGGGGAGACACCAGAAGACAGCACCCCAGTGAGGAATCCATGTGAGAGGAACAAGGGAAACAGAGGCCAGGAAGCAGCAATGGTCCTTCCTCCAAGCCTGGACTGGTGAGGCAAAGGCAGACTCCAGAGGGTCTCAGACTTTATGTTGGTGAAGGAAATGGCATGTCACAGACCTTCTAAAGCCCTGCTTCCTCTGGTAGCCTGCCTACCATCTCCTGGTCTGATACCACTCCTCCTCCCAGAAAGGAAGTGAAAGGATTCCTTCCATGTCAGACCCCACAGGGTTCATGACAGTTGGCCTATGATTGACCCTCAATGCCCCAGAGCACATGCTAGCAGAGCATGTGGAAACAATTTGTGAAGACATGGTCAGATTTAGCCTTGGTAGAATTTTTGTAGGCTTTTAGTTTGTTTTTTGCTATGTTCTTCTTTTCTGTTCCCTCTTTTGCATCTGATTTTGGGTGTGTTTGTGTGTGCCCTTTGATAAATAAGAAAGGGTGGGTGCCCCAAGGGATCAATTCAGAAAGAACAAAGAGTAATTTTCATTGCAAAGAATCTGCAGAGAAACTATTCTCCCTGAGTCACTGACTCCCTTCCGGGAGAAAGATGAAGCTCTATCAGCCACTCTCACAATCTCTAGCCTGGCCTTCCAGCCCTCAAGCTGAAGAAGGGGTTTGGTGTGAACCACCCTCCATATCAAGGGGAAAGGCAGCCACGCCCAGTCCTAAGACTCCCTCTCCAATCAGCCTTCTGCATCCCTCCGTCTACCTAACTGGACAAGGGTTAAGGTCACAAGGCAAAATAGAGTCTGGCTTCATCCTTCATTAATATGCACCCCCTCAATACATTCTCAAGTACTCAAGACCCCATGCTCAAAGAGAGCAAGAACTTTAATAGGTTAGCATTAATGGTGGGATTTCTGCATTCTGCAGCTAGCTAGGTAGTCTGTGTCTGTGTGTGTGCCAGCTCACATACTCGTGTGTTGAGTGACATGGGCACAGATTTATAATAGAGAAAGCCATTCATATCCAAGGGCTCCTAGGACCCCGTGCCAACCAAAGTGACTTCTGGAATGAAGACCTGATTCCACTGCCCTGCAGTAGGACTGATGTCTGAGCAAGGTTACTGTCACAAAGTAAAGCAAGAAATGGAGTCACACTGATCAAAAAAAATTCAAGATCTGTCTTGAAGGATACTGCTGTCTATGATAGGATAATATCCATATGGCTACATAGAAGATCCATTGTTACCACTACTATTCAAATTTACACATCAAACAATAAAGCCAGTGATGATAGAAGTGAAGAACTCTACCAACTTCTTCAGTCTAAAATTGATGAAACATACAATCAAGATGTATTAATAACTATTGGTGATTGGAATGCAACGGTTGGAAACAAAGAGCAAGGATCAGCAGTTGGGAAATACGGCCTTGGTGATAGAAACAATGCTGGAGATCACAGGATAGAATTTTGCAAGATCAATGACTTCTTCTTTGCAAGTGCCTTTTTTAAACAACAATAAATATGACTATACACATGGATTCACCAAATGGAATATACAGAAATCAAATTGACATATATGTGGGAGGAGAGCACAAGAGCTCCATATCATCAGCCAAAACAAGACCAGGGGCAAAGCCATGGACCAGACAATCAACTGCTCATATACAAATTCAGGCTGAAGCTGAATAAGTCCACGAGAGACAAAATATGACCTTGAACATAAGTCACCTGAATTTGATACATTAGACACTAATGACTGAAAACCAGAAGAATTGTTTGTAGATGACATTGAGATCGTCATACATGAAGAAAGCAAAAGGTCATTAAAAATACAAGAAAGAAGGAAAAGACCAAGATAGATGTCAGAAGAGATGCTGAAACTTGTTCTCCAGTGTAGAGATGCTAAATCAAGTGGAAGAAATGAGGAGGTAAACGAGCTGAAAAGAAATTTTCAAAGGGCAGCTTGAGAACACAAAGTCAAATATTATAATGTTGTTGTTGTTGTTGTTAAGTGCCGTCGAGTCAGTTCCGACCCATAGCGACCCTGTACAGGGTTTCCGAGGGTGTAAATCCTTACGGGAGTAGAAAGCCTCATCTTTCTCCCGCGGAGCAGCTGGTAGTTTCGAACCACTGACCTTAAGGTTCGCAGCCCGATTCGTAACCACTACGCTACCAGAGCTCCTTATATTATAATGAAAAGTACTAAAACCTGGAGTTAAAAAAACCAAAAGGGATAAACATGCTCAGCATTTTTCAAGCTAAAAGAACTCAAGAAAAAGTCAAGCCTCTGCTTGCAATACTGAATGATTCTGTGGGTAAAATACTGAATGATGCAGAAAGCATCAAAAAAAAAATAAAAAAAGACAGAAGTCAAGCCTATCTCCTCAGTACACGGGGTTGGTAGGGAAGAGCAACTTAGACAATAGCTACCTAAAATGGGGGGTGGTGTGCTATAAAAGCACAAAATGGCTGGCTTACAAGTTTTCAAGAGGGAGTTTAGTTTCAGAGCTGGGGAGATAGAATCCCCATTGACTAGTTTTCATCATGTCTAGATGTATCTGGTGAAAGGAGATTGGGGTAACAATTACTCACTATTGAATTCAATATTGGAAAACAAATTGAAATCTTTCAACAAACTGAGGCAGCACTAGAGGCACTCACTCATCAACACCAAGAAATTTGGAAGACAGCTACTTGGCTAACTGATTGGAAGAGATATTTGTGCCCATTCCAAAGACAGGTATGTGGAAATCATCTAACAAAATCATGAATATCATTTGCTAAATATAATTCAAAAAGGGCTAAATATAATGCCAAAAGGACTGTAACAGTGCATTGACATGGAACTGCCAGAGGTTCAAGCTGGATTCAGATGAGGACATGGAACGAGGGATATCATTGCTGACATCAGATGGATCTTGGCTAAAAACAGAGAATACCAGAAAGATGTTTGCCTGTGCTTTATTGACTATGCAAAGGCTTTTGACTGTGTGGATCATAACAAGCTATGGACAATATTGTGAAAATGGGTACTCTGGAACACTTACTTGTGCTCTTGAGGAACTAGACCAAGAGACACTCATTCAAACAGAACCAGGGGACAATGAGTGGTTTAAAATCAGGAAAGGTGTACATTTGGGTTGTAGTTTTCAACCATACTTACTCAATATGTATTCTGAGCAAATAATCCAAGAAGCCAGATTGTATGAAGAAGAAGAATGTATCATCAGGATTGGAGGAAGACTCATTAACAACCTGCAATGTGTAGATAATACAACTTCGCTTGTTGAAAATGAAGATGATGTAAAATACTTAGTGATGAGGATCAAAGATTACAGTTTTCAAAGATTATGGGTTGTAACTCAATGTAAAGAAAACACAAATCCTTACCACTGGATCAAAAAATAACATCAAGATAAATGGAGAAAAAAATTGAAGTTGTCAAAGACTTCATTCATTTTGCTTGGATCCACTTTCCAACACTCATGGAAACAGTAGTCAAGAAATCAAATGATGTAGTGCATTAGGCAAATCTGCTGCACAAAACTTCTTTAAAGTGTTTAAGAGCAAAGATGTTTGAGGAGTAAGGTGAGCCTGATCCAAACCATGGTATTTTCAATAGCCTCATATGCATATGAAAGTTGGACAATGAATAAAGCAGACTGTAGAAGAATTGATGCATTTAAGTTATGGTATTGGAGAAAAATATTAAAAGTACTATGGACTGCCAAAGAACAAACAAATCTGTGTTGGAAGAAGTACAGCCAGAATGCTTCTCAGAAGCACTGTCTAACTTCGGACATATTATCAGAAGGGACCAGTCCCTGGAGAAGGACATCATGCTTGGTAAAGTGGAAGTCAACGAAGGAGGAAGACCCCCAATGGGATAGATTGGCACAGTGGCAGCAGCAATGGGCTCAAGTGTAACAACACTTGTGAGGTTGGCACAGGACCAGGCATTGTTTCCTTCTGATGTGCATAAGCTCACTATGACTCAGAACAACTCAAAGGTAACAAACAACAAAAACTGTCCCCCAGAAGTGTGTTGGTTGAAGAGAGAGTGACCATCCAAACACTCAGTCCTCTGGAGAACTGGGATTAAGTCCCAGAAAGGCCCTGCAGAGGCGCCACCAGAATTTCCATATCTGGAGAAGGGTCTGCTTCTAGGCTCACTTGATTATTCCTGGAGGGAATAGGAATTATGGGGAGCACACACACACACACATCCCCCTCTCACAAAAAGTGCAGTCTGTTTTAGCCTTTCTGTGCCCTCAATGCAGACAGATCTTGGTGTCCTGCAGTAGATTCTGATTATGGCAAATCCCTGTGTTAGAGTAGAACTGAGTGCCAGAGAGTTTTCTTGACTATAATCTTTACTGAGGCAGGTCGCAAGGTCTTTCTTTTGCAATGCAAAAGTGTAGGTCAAGCCTTCGGTCCAGTGGCAAAGGGCTGTAGAAGGCAGGCAAGAGGTATGTAGGAAAACAGAAAGGGAGGGAGGGAGAAAGCATAGGAAAGGAAGAGAACAGAAAGTAAATGTGGACACCCAAATTAGCTAGAGTCGTGCAGGAGCATGGAGCATGGCGCTCATTCCTTCCCTGCTTCACGCCTCCCCTCCCCACCCCACCCGCCTGGGCTTCCTCTAACCCCACCCCATCCCAAAAGGTCAGCGGACCAATTTTCCTGCGACATAGTGAGTGAAGCCCGGAGGTGGGTCGGCGGACGCTGGAAATTGGGCCACTTACAAGCGATTGCACATTCGGCGGGGACGCGAAACCCTCTCTGCCTCTCAAGGCACCGAACACCGGCCTCCTCCCCTCCCAATTACATCCACCGGTGTGGGGCTGTGGGTTATTGCGCCAGACTGCAAAGCCATTTGAACTGCAAGGTCGGTGGTTCATGCTCACCATCCGCTCCTAGGAAACCCTATACAGGGTCGCTATGGGTCGGAACCGACTCAACGGAATTTAGCAAACCCACTCACACCATCCGGGCAGCCAGCACTGCCACCCCCACCCTAGATCACACTGTCTCTGACCCTAGACCCTCGGAAAGGCGATCAGACAAGCATGCTCCTCAAAAGAAGTGCTCTTGAGTGCTGCGCCCGCGAACCTGCGTCCCTTTCTAGTGTTAAATAAACCGCTCATGAGGGACAGAAGTTGGCCCGATGTTACGTAGCGGCCAAACTGCCAAGCCTTAAAATCTCAGCACTAGAGACTAGAAGCTAGGTTCCTGATTCTCATCCATACCTCAGTGTCACCCTGGCAGTAAAATAGGGGAGAGGGGATGAAGAGGTCTCGGGTTTGTTTTAAGTACGGCGCGCAAATGCTGAGGCCCCCCGCTCTGGGGACAGACTTCCCTCCCCGCGCGAGGGCGCTGAAACCTCGGTCCATCCCTCCCTCCCAGCGATGCTAGAACCAAGACGCCGGAGGGCGCGGACGCGCCAACCTCCCTGAGCCGGGTCCCGGAGGCGTGAAAGGCCAGGGCGTCCAACCCGTGCGCCCAACCCGTGCGAAGTGCGGAGTGCGTGGCGTTAGGACGCCCCGGAGCAGTGGAAGCGCGAGCCAAGCCCTATCTTGCTTCCGCCCAGCTTCTCCAACGCGACTGAAGAGTTGAGAGCGTTTGGGCTCTTCAAGCGCGCCCCGCCCACCCTCAGTCGCTTTCAGCAAAGCGCCCTGCGTGGGCCTCTACCAGAAGCCTGCAGAGATCAGAAGTGACACTTCCTGTCGTGGTGCTCACGAGTCCTCCGAGGCACAGAAGTGGGGATAGGGTGGCAGGCGGGAAGCGTCCTGAAGGAGGCGGCTCTGAAGCTAGACGTGAGGAGAGCCCTGGAGTGGGGTTGAGGGGGCGTGCGAGGATGGGAGGCTGCATCCAGGCCCTTGGGAAAGTCGTGAGGCAAGCAAAGAAGGATGGGGCTTGATGGTGGCGCGAAACTCCCTGTACTTGATGCCCGAGGGGGCGAAAAGGTGTGAGCACCTCCCAGTGAAGAACAGACGGGGTGGGATTGGCTGAGCTAAGAGCCGGGACTCCACACCGCGGAGGCTCCCCAAGCCCCGCCCCATACCTGAGGGGCGGCCCCGCCTCCACCGAGCCATTGGCTGGACCAGCAGCCCATAAAACGAGCCCCCGGGGCCCGCCCCTAGCCCGAAGCAGCGCCTCTTGGGGTTGGGGTGACTGCAGCAGCGCCTCTCTGCCGGGCTCTCGGCCTTTGCCCGTTACCCACGCGGGGGGCCCCCCCACCGCAGACTCGGCGGACCATGCGTCTGCCGCCCACCAGCTGCCTATATGTGCTGACCAGCGCCCTGACCTGCGTCCTCGGCCCCGCAGTGAGTACCCTCCGGGTCGCCCGGAGTCCTGGCAGCTAGGGGTGGTGTGGGGACGCCAGGACCCGGCCGTCTATGCACGCGTCTGTATGAGGGGAATGAGAGGCACCAGAGCACCGCTTCTCTATTCCACCACCACCCTGCTCCGTGCCCAGCCCCAGACCGGATCCAGCCCCAAGTGGTCTGGTCTCCGTCATATCCAGTCCCTTCCAAAGTAGCATGGAGCAGGGTCAGCGCGATGATTCCGGGGCACTGAGGGAGATAGGGCTGGCCCCAGATTTGCCTACCGTGTACCGGCCGGGCTTTTCCTCCTGAATGAGGGGTGGGGAAGGCCAGAGGCACGGGGGTCTGGGACTGTGGATTGAGAGGGAGGGTCTGATCGATTGTGGATGGGAGGAAGGCTGTGAGGGTCCTCCTTGAGTGGCAGTGACTGCAGGGCATTGGTGGGGGAGACTTCTTAGCAGCACAGTCAACACTAGGGCCTGCAGGACCTGGGAAAGGGTCGTTGGGAGCAGGTGAATGACAGGCAGCCTCCTCCTTGTGTCCTCCCACTGAGCAGAACAGAAAGGGTCTGAAGCTCATGGGAGAAGGTAATGGGCAGTGAGGATGGAGGCTACGGTAGGGGTAGGATGGAAGAGCGAGTGGTAATAACAAGGGCTGGCATGTACTTGGGAAGAACTGAGCAAGGAGCCTACAGTAAATCAGCAGTGGCCTTCCTCTTCCTCCCACCTATGTTATATCCCCACCCAGGTATGTGTATGCTCCTGAGACATGGTTGTTGTGTGCTCCATGAGTAGGTGTGCCCATGTGTGTGTCTATGTGTGTATGTGACTGTGGTTGGCTCACCTGAGCTTCATGGCAGACCCTGATCAAGGTAAAGGATCCATGAATCGTCTCCCTCCAAACCTGGGGGAGGCTTCAGGACTCAGAAAGCCCAAATACACCCACTTTACAGACAGACGAGGTGAGGACCACATACCCAGAGCTCACTCCTCTCCTATTCAGGCTGAACTGAGCTTGGTTTCCTCCCCACCTGCATCCTAGTCCTTGAAGAATCTGGGGGTGCTTCATGGGCAGGGCCTAAGGCCCTGATGTCGGGAAGAAGATGTTTCCAGCATTTGGAACCAGCTTCAGACTGATTGATGGGAGGGTGGGAGATCTTGAGCATCTATTCTATCCCATCATCGTCTCCCAACCACCTCTTCCACCAGGGTTAGAGTACTTGTGTTTCTATCTAGCTGATGTCTTGTACACTCTGGGGACAGGATGCTCATTGTCCTAATTGATGGAAGTCTTGATAGCCTTGAAGCCCAACTCCCAAGCACTAAAAGCCTGACAAAGTTTTGGCCCTGGGGTTCCAACTCTGCCATCACTTACAGCCCCTCAGTTTCACAGGCAGCCCTCAATGGTCTCCCAGCCCTGGGCCCTGGCCACTCAAGCTTTCCTTGGATGAGTCAGGGACCTTGGGACCACTGCTGGCGCCCCTTCCCTCAGCCCTGGGTATGAGGGTCCTCCTTAATTGCTGTGCCCAAGAGGCAGGTTGGTTTCAATGGTGCCTTGCTTCACCCCAGGCCACATTTGAGATAGCCCAGGTCTGGGCTCCCCCAATGCCCACCCTCCTGTCTTTCCACATCTTACTTGTTCATCTCCAGCTACAGCTACTCCAGTAGGAACAGGACTGCTTTCCCTGATTACTCCAACCCACTGTGCCCTCCTCACCCCCACAGTCCCACTCCCCAGTTCACCCCACCTTCCAGTCCTATTCATGTTCCACCCTGAGCTGTTCTAACCATCCCATGGGATCAAGGGCTGGAGCCTATGTTTCCCACAGTCCAAAGCCGAGTTGGGATCATAGGGAAAGAAGGGACTCCGGCAGGACTGGGTGACAGCAGGCTTGAATGTGGGGTTCCCAATTTCCCTCTCTGTTTCTCCCTGTTCCCACACTGGCCACCAAGGATGGACACCAGGCAGTCCTACTCCAGCCGGACTCGAGGGCAGATGTTATCAATCATAAAATGTCAACTGCAAAGTTCAGATTGAAGGCTCAAGGCCTTATCACTCTTGTTTATGATGCCCTAACCCTAGCCTGGGAAGAGGAAATATCTGAACAGGGAAGCAGAAAAAAAAGGAAAGAACCCTTCAGTGTCTCAGAGGAGGAAGTCTGCCTCAGGGCCACTTGCTGGGCCTTCTACTCTCGTGCTCCCCACCACCCCCACCACCCCAGCCCAGACAGAAGGGACAGGGACTCCTCTCAGCCCTTACAGAGCTGCCCAAACCTGGGGCAAAATGGGAATAAACACAGATTCAGTCTCAGACAGAACCCCCCAGGCTGGTAGAGAAGGCCCAGTGACTCAGAGCACTGAGATGGGAAGGTAGAAACCTCCAACGGGAGGCACTCCCTTTTCAGCATGGCCTCTCAGAAGTCCTGGGTAGGTCTAACCAAGGTTGACACTTCTCTCCAAAGAAAAGAGGCCAGTGCCAACTACAGCATGTTCCCTAAACCCACTGGGAAACCTGCTGGGGGCCAAGAGGAATTGGGGAGTTATGGACAACTGTTAGAATAGTTGGAAGCCGATGGCAGAGGCACAGTGAGGAGGCAGAGCAAGGTCTTCAGGTGGTCAGCAACCTGTCTTAAAGAGGAACTGGAAGGAACCAAGTCTCCCCAACCCTTGAACTATCACAAGTCTCTGGGGCAAGTGGATTCTCCCTGACCTACTGGAGTAAAGCCCACTGGTCCTGCCAACAGAGGCTGTTTTTGTGATCTGGGGTGAAAAGTCAGCCCAATTTAGCTAAACCCTTCCAGCAACTGCTTCCTCCAGGTAGTCTTCCTTCGCTGCTCCTCTCAGCACTCTCTGTCCCAGTGCTAGGAGGCTGCCTCCCAAACTCACCTTTACTGTTCCTCTTGGGTGAACTCACCTTAGAAGTATTTCAGAGGAAGGAAAGGAAACAGTTTATTCTCTCCACCACATATGTATGTGATTTTTTTTTTAACTTTTTTTATATGAATTTTCAATTTCAAACAGCGTAGAGAGACTGGTATAATAAGCATGCAAATACCCAATGCCTAGGTTTGACTGTTTCTAGTAACACTTAACAATGAATTTACATCATCCACATTTTTTACTACAATACTTTAAGTGAGTAAATTACAGGACCTTAAAACACTTTACCCCAAATTATTTCAAGAGGCATCTTGGAAACCAAAGGATACACAATCATTACACCTAATAAAATTAATAATGATTTCTTTATATCTAATATGTTAATCCATGCAGTAACCTGATTTTTCAAGGAGTGAGGTAAAGGTGGGGAGAGAATCAACTTAGCTCAGGCCTGATACAGAGGAATGAGCTCTGGGTGTCTCTGGTCCCCAGTTTGCCCATCTATAAAGCAGGCATAGGTGGACTCATCTTGAGGCCTTTTGGAAAGAGATGATCCATTCATCCCTTGCTTTGATCAGTGTCTGCCCAGGTGCATCATACACACACACACACATGGCCCACACACATATGGAGCACATGTCACACATGTCAGGGAGGAAGAGAGAGGCCACTTCCCTTAGAAGGAGCCACAAGGTGGTATTGTGAGTGTGTTGGATCTTATTGTAAGGGACTTTCACGTCTGTGTCCTGCTGAGACTGTACCACAGGCTGGCAGGGTGGATGAGAAGACCAGGGTACTTCACTGGGTGAGGCCCCGTTCTTACAGGTAGCCTGTGTCATCCAGCCCATGCATGGCATGAGGATTCATATCTCTCAGGAAGCATCTCCCTACCATCTACCTTCAATCCTTCCTGCTCTATTTTAGAAACAAGTTCTTCCTGTATAACAGGTCACCAAAGGAGAGGAAGAGGTCACCAATCAAGCTCTTTATAGCAAGGACTGGTAGCTTTGTGGCTCCCTGTACTGGTGCCCAGCTCCCTCCTGGAGATCCCAATACCAACATCACCCCCAGACCCTGTATTTGTAAACTGAGTGTTCTGTCCTGAAAATTCCTGACATGTCTTTCAAGGGACAGAACATTTAAACTGACACCTGAGCCTGGGTCCCTACTGTCCATCCTTTACTGACCAGTCACTAGTAATCTTCTACAAAGAAATCCTTAAAGACTTCATGTCCCAAAGGAAACCTCCTTAGAAGAAACTTTTGAAAGAACTAGGCTTAACCCCAGGCAGAAAGTCTTTGCTTGGGTTCTACTAAAACAAGAGCTAATGCTCTCCAAACACCAATGGGGGCTATCTTGTACCACTTGTTGCTCTGGAAAGTTTTTTTGCCCCAAACCCATATCTAACTCCCAATGTCTCCCTGTCTCCTCATCACCCCATTATGCCCACACACCAGTTCTCTACCCCCTCACCACCAGGACACTGTTCAACCCTGTGGTTGTCAAATTTGGATTTTCAGAGAGGGGAGGTTTCACACTACTGGTGAAGGAATGTAAAAATACAGGAAAGGGAAGATAAATCAGATTGCAGTAAGCTACAGACCTCTCCTGCGTGGGCAGAACTGTCACTTGCCAGTGGGTGGGACATTGATACGTCTGTGATTACACACTGAATCAAGGCTGTGGCTAGCCTAGACCACAAGTCTAGCCTGGTGACAGGAACTGGCCAACGCTTGGACCAGAGCAAAAACCACTGATCTTTGTTGGGCAGTTTCCTCATGCCAAATTAGAGTCCTCTACATGTGATCCTCACCACAACCCTGGAAGGAGATGGTGCTGTGGTCCCCATTGTACAGATGAGGTTGGGTGACTTGTCCAAGCTTATCCAGCCAGGGAATGGCAACCAATCATTCCAGAACCTATGGCCTTAACTAGGTTCTGCTGCCTCCCTAAAAAGAGCTACTTCTTCCAGCAATATGCTGCCCTGGGACCTGAGAGATGAGATATTTAAAGAAGTAAAATGCACATCATCTGTCAGTTTGTCATACTGCAGTGGCTTGTGCATTGCTGTGATTCTAGAAGTTTTACCACTGGTATTTTAAATATCAACAGGGTCATCCATGGTAGACAGGTTTCAGCTGAGCTTCTAGGCTAAGACAGGTTAGGATTAGCAGTGAACACTATCAGCACCAGAATATTGAATGCTGAAACATTATGAACAGCACCAGAATATTGTCAGATATAGTGCTGGAAGATGATCCCCTGAGATTGGAAAGTGCTCAAAATACAACTGTGAAAGAGCTGCCTCCTCAAAGTAGAGCTGACTGTGATAACACAAATGGAGTAAAGCTTTCAGGACCTTCGTTTCTGGTAGGGCACAAATCAAATGGGGAGACACAGCTGGAAACATACATTATAATGTATGATGTATGACTCTAGAAAAATTGAAAGTTGTCAAAAATGAAGTGGCATGCACACAGATCGATGTCTTAGGCATTAGTGTGCTAAAATGGACTGGCATTGGTCATTTTGAATCTGACATTCACATGGTTTACTATGCTGGGAATGACAAATTGAAGAGGAATGGCATCACATTCATCATCAAAGAGTATTTCAAGACCGATCTTGAAGTACCATGCTGCCTGTGACAGGATACTATCCATACGCCTACAAGGAAGACCAGTTAATGCCACTATTATTCAAATTTACACACCAACCACTAAAGCCAGTGATGATGAAATCGAAGAATTCTACCAACTTTTTCAGTCTGAAATTGATCAGACATGCAAATAAAGGTGTTCATAATTACTGGTGATTGGAATGCAATGATTGAAAACAAAAAGGAAGGATCCGTAGTTGGAAAATATCACTTTGGTGATAGAAACAATGCTGGAAATCACGTGATACAATTTTGCAAGACCAGTGAGTGTTCATTGCCAATACCTTTTTTAAATAACATAAAAGATGACTCTACACATGGACCTCACCAGATGGAATACACAGAATCAAATTGACTACATCTGTGGGAAGACAGTGGGAATGCTCCATATTATTAGCCAAAGCAAGGCAAGAGGCAAACTCTGGAACAGACCATCAGTTGCTCATATGCAACTTCAGGCTGAAGCTGAAGAAAATTAAAACAAGCCTATGAGAGACAAAATATGACCTTGAAAATATCCCACCTGAATTGAGAGATCATCTCAAGAACAAATTTGATGACTGAAAACTATAAGAGTTGTAGTATGACATCAAGAATATAATTCAGTAAGAAAGCAAGAGGTCATTAAGAAAACAAGAAAGAAAGAAAAAAACAAAATGGATGTCAGAAGAGACTCTGAAACTTGCTCTCCAGTGTAGAGATGCTAACCCATATGGAAGAAATGAAGAGGTAAAAAAGCTGAGCAGAAATTTTCCAAGGGCATCTTGAAAAGACAAAGTCAAATATTATAATGAAATGTGCAAAGACCACATTTTTTAGTTAGAAAATCAAAGGATGAACATGCTCAGCATTTTTCAAGCTAAAAAAACTCAAGAAAAAATTCAAGCCTCTATTGCAATACTGAAGAATTCTATGGGCAAAATACTGAATGATGCAGAAAGCATCAAAAGAAGAAGGAAGGAATACACAGTCACTGTAATAAAAGAAATGGTCCATGTTTAACCATTTCAAGAGATAACATATGATCAAGAGTCAGTCATACTGAAGAAAGAAGCCTAAGGTGTACTGAAGGCATTCGCAAAGAACAACGCTCTGGGAATTGATGGAAAACAAATTGAAATCTTTCAACAAACTGAGGCACTCACTCATCTATGTACGCCAAGAAATTTGGGAGACAGCTACCTGGCCAACTGATTGGAAGAGATCCATATTTGTACTCATTCCAAAGAAAGGTGACCCAACAGAATGTAGAAAGCATCTGACCAAAATCATTTAATATCAGATGCAAGTAAAATTTTGCTAAAGATAATTCAGGGATGGCTGCAACAGTACACTGACAGGGAACTGCCGGAGATTCTAGTGGGATTCAGACAAGGACATGAAATGAGGGATATCATTACTGAGATCATATGGATCTTGGCTGAAAACAGAGAACAACAGAAAGATTTTACCTGTGCTTCATTGGCTATGCAAAGGCTTTAGACTGTGTAAGTCATTAACGAGCTATGGACAACATCATGGAGAATGGATACTCCAGAACACTTAATTGTGCTTGTGATGAACCTATACATAGACCAAGAGGCAGTCATTCAAACAGAACAAAGGGACACGGAATAACGTAAAATCAGAAAAGGTGTGTGAGAGGGTTGTATTCTTACACCATATTTATTCAGTCTGTATGCTGAACAAATAATCTGAGAAACTGGAGAAGAATGTACCATCAGGATTGCAGGAGACTGATTAACAACCTGTGATATGCAGATAATACAATCTTGCTTGCTGAAAGTGAAGAGGACTTAAAATACTTACTGATGTAGATCAAAGACCACAGCCTTCAGTATTAGTTGCACCTCCATGTAAAGAAAACAAAAATCCTTACCACTGGACAACTAAATAACATCATAATAAATGGAGAAAAGCCTGGAGTTGCTTCATCAGGAGAATCTATCATCATTCGTGGAAAGAGCAATCAAGAAATCAATTGGCGTATATTGCATTAGGCATATCTGCTGCACAAGAGCTCTTTAAAGTGTTTAAGACCAAAGATGTCACTTTGAGGACTAAGCTGCACCTGACCCAAACCTTGTTATTTTTAATAGTCTCATGTGCATATGAAAGTTGGACAGTGAATAAGGAAGACTGTAGAGGAATTGATGCATTTGAGTTATGGTGTTGGAAAAGAATAATGAGAGTACCATGGACTACCAGAAGAATAAACAAATCCGTTGAAAGAATTCTCTACTCAGAATGCTCTTCTCTCCCGTTCCCCCTTGCTTTCTGGACTATAACATCTTCATGCCCTAACCAACTCAAAAGCAAAAGTCATATGATTAGGCCAGCCTCAAAAGCTAGGTTGTGGTCCTATATGATTCAATCAGATTCATTTACCTCTGGGTCTTCAGCTTTCTGTGAGTCTCTTGGCTGTTCCATGCTTTCATAGACTGTAGAATGTGAGAGACTTTCTGGAGTAATGATGGGGGCAATAAATGGGACCGTCCTTGAGCCAGCCCCTTCCTATATTCCTTATCTCCTCCAACAGAAAAGAAGAACCCACCTCTGACAAAGCTTGATGTTGTTGTTAGGTGTCATCGAGTCGGTACTGACTCATAGTGACCCTATGCACAGCAGAACGAAACACTGCCTCATCCTGGGCCAACCTCACTACTGTTGCCACACT
>NW_006408642.1:3078292-3119364 GCF_000296735.1 Chrysochloris asiatica
AGAAGAATGAAGTCCTTGACAACTTCAATCTTTTCTCCATTGATAAGAATGTTGTTTATTGGTCCAGTGGTGAGGATTTGTGTTTTCTTTACATTGAGATGAAATCCATACTGAAGACTGTGGTCTTTGATCTTCATCAGTAAATATTTTAAGTCCTCTTCACTTTCAGCAAGCAAGGTTGTATCTTCTGCATATGGCAGGTTATTACTGAGTCTTTCTCCAAACCACAAATTATCCACAATAGCTCCCAGTGCTTGGCAGTTTACAGACAAGAAGCTCTTTTTCCTGTCTTATCCAATCCAGTCTGCTGTATTGTGTACCCCTCTTAGAGACCATCTGCTCTTCAGAGGGGTTTAAGCTCTTCTGTGACTGCCCTGTGTCTCTCAACTCCTCCTGCCTTTGTTCTCTGACCGGGACCAGGCTGGGGTTCTAATTCCAGGCTGGTAACTGCAATCTCAGGCTAGCTATTTGAGGATGGTTGTAACCCACTACTGAGTTGAACACACCCTGTCTCACAGAGCCTCAAGTATGTAACAGCTACAGCTACCAATATCCTTGTATCTCCCACAACCCTAGCCTTGCTCAAGATCACAGGAGCTCTAAAGCAGGACTTGCTCCAAAATAACTCACCAATTTCTGTGCTGGGCTGACCTCTGAAAAGTGATTTGCCTCCGAGTTTAAAGTCAGTTTTACCGTGTGATTGGGCTGAGACTAAGGTATTCTAGGCTAGGTTGGACCTTCTCTGGGACAGAATTCCTGGGCCCAGATGAAGAGACCCAGGCCAGAGCAAGCAGTCTATAGCATCTCCCCAGTCCTGCTCTTCTGTCATGTGCCATGGTGTTGGCTGCATATGAGAAGTGACTGACAGAGAGTTGTCAGGGGAATCCGAAGTCTGTAGTTGGAGGTGGGGATTAGCCAAGTCTTGTTCATTCGACCTGTTCACTGGGTCCTCTCCTCTATATCCCCACAGTTCCTGTCTAAACTCAGGCCTCCACAGTTCCTACCTGTACTGGTGCAGTAACTTTCAACCCTGTCATCTGCAACCTGTCCTTAATAGGATCCCAAGGCATCTTTGTAAAATATATGGCGTTCTCCATACATCCAAGCTCTCCTCCTTCAAACCATCACAGGATGGTTCCCCATGGCCTAGGGATCAAAGTTCGCACTTCTAAACCTGGCATTCAAAGCCCTTCCCAATGACATCACTGCCTACTTATCTTGATTTACATATCCTGCCTACTTATCCCATGCCCCTAGGGCCTTCTGATGCAACTACACCAGTCTTTTCACAAACCATGAATGTACTTGACCTTTCCATGTTTCTACTTTGTACCTACTTTCTGGAATACTCTTACTGCATCTCTGTCAAACTCTTAAATATCCTCCAAGACCCACTTCTACTACTTCTTTTCTCTGTGAAGCCTACACTTCAGCTATATCCCACCCTGGATCCCTTCCCTGGGATCAATAGAGACTTAGTTCCATCCTGCCAGGGAATTTTCCATCTCTTTCTGTGCATCTAGACTGTACAGGGATAATGAGGATGATTAAAGCAGGGAAATAAGTGGGAGAGGAAGTCCAAAGTCTTCCTGAATTCCTCAGTGATAAGGGTTGAAGGGAGCTGCCCTGCCACTAGCTCCCAAAGGGCAATGGTTGACCATATGACCCAAGGCAAAGTTATGGAGAGAGATTGATGTAGTCCAGACCAATGGCCAGATATCTGAGTTGTATCTGGGGTGAGTTTGGGCACGTGCATTTGCTCTGTGATCTTTGGTCTTTTCCTACTCTCTCTGTGTCCCATTTCCTCTATCCTTCCACCAGATATATGACCTGTTGTTGTTTTTATATATCATCAAGTTGGTTCCAACTCATAGTGACCCTGTATGTGATTTCTGAAGACTGACTGGTGGGTTTGAATTGCAGACCTTGTGGTTAGCAGTCCAGTACTTATGGTAGGATTCTCAGCTAGATTGGGCCTAACATTCAACAATATTATGATGAGGACAGAGCTAATTATTCAGATCACCCCTACTTATTTAGAGACACCCCAGACTTCTCTGTTAACTTGTAAGTTCTTCTCTTCTTTCCTAATGATCTTTCAAAAAGGTGTCTATGGCTGTGCATGTCAAGGAACATTGTCAGAGTTAACTCAACACCCTTTCATTCTCAGAGACTAGCAGGCCAAAGCTACCAGAATCCTTATGGTGTCCACAGTGATTAGGGAAAAACCATCTTGGTAAATCTCACAGCCATACCCACTCGGCAAGTGATGGCTTCCATTGTCCTTTTCCAAGAGCACAGGCTGGACTATTGGTTACTAGAACAGAAAACTCAACTGACTCAAACCATTACAAAAGGTATTGGCTCATGTTGCTAGAAGTAGACTGGCTTCAGGCATTGCTGAATTCAGGGCCTTGGTATCAAGAGGACCCATTTTTCTCCATCTATTTTGTCTTCAGCTGTTGGCCTGCATCATTGGGTTCCATTTACCAATAAGATGGCAGCCGTAGCTCCAGTCTCTGAATCCTTTGAGGATACCAGCCTTCAAAACAAAAGACAAATCTACTTGCTTAATGTAAAATCCCAGGTTATTAGGTGCCATTGAGTCAGTTCCAATTCATAGTGGCCCTGTGTACAACAGAACAAAACACTGCCTGGTGCCGCACCATCCTCACAGTTATGACGTTTGAGCCCATTGTTGCAGCCACTGTGTATGCTGACCAATAATCCAAGAAGCTGGACTATATGAAGAACGTGCATCAGGATTGGAGGAAGACTCATTAACAACTTGTGATATGCACATGGTACAATTTTGCTTGCTGAAACTAAAGAGAACTTGAAGCACTGATGATGAAGATCAAAGAATACAGACTTCAATATGGATTACACCTCAACATAAAGAAAACCAAAATCCTCACAACTGGATCAATAGACAACATCATGATAAACAGAGGGAGAAAAGATTGCAGTTGTCAAGGATTTCATTTAACTTGGATCCATAATCAATGCTCACAAAAGCAGCAGTCAAGAAATCAAACAATATATAATACTGGGCAAATCTGGTGCAAAAGACCTTTTTACAGTATTAAAAGGCAGAGATGTCGCCTTAAGGACTAAGGTGCACCCGACCCAAAGTTTGTTATTTTCAGTTGCCTCATATGCATGTGAAAGCTGGACAATGAATATGGAAGACCAAGAAGAATTGATGCCTTTGAACCATAGTATTGGCAAAGAATATTTAATATACTATGGATTGCCAGAATGACCAACTCTGTCTTGGAAAGAGTATAACCAGAATCTTCAAAATATGGATGATAATACATGTAGTTTGGACATGTAATCAGGAGAGACTGGTCCCTGGATAAGGATATCATGCTTGGTAGAGTAGAGGGGTCAGTGAAAAAGAGAAAGACCCTCAACAATGTGGCTGCAACAACTGTGAAGATGGCACAGGAAGAGGCAGTGTTTTGTTCTATTGTCTTAGTTCTCTGCTACCACAGAAATACCACAGTGGGTGGCTGTAACAAACAGAAATGTATTCTCTCACAGTTTAGGAGGTTAGAAGGCCAAATTTAGAGTACCGCCTCTGGGGAAAGGTTGTAGTTTCCTTTCAGCATCTGGAGGCCCAGGATTCCTTGAAGTTCTCCATAGTTCTTGGTGTTAATCTTTCCCTGGTTCTAGAAGCTCAGTTCAGGAACCTCAATCCAAAGGAAGCACTCTATTCCTGGCTCTTCTTTCTTGGTGACAGTGAGTCCCTCTTTCTCTGCTCACTTCTCTCTTTGACTATTGTAACATAAAAGGTGTTACAGACCATAACCCTGGGAAACTCCCTTATATAGAATCAGGGTTGCCATGGGATGAAGAGTATTGCAGCCCACCCTTAATCCTCATATTGGTTTATCACAGCAGGCCACATCAAGGGGAAGCATCACATAACTACCACATTCCATCATTTTATAACTGCCAGAACACCTAGACATATGACCCAGTCAAGTTGACCTATATTTTGAGGGGACATAATTCAGTCTATGACAATTATACATGGGGTCACTGAGTTCGAACTGACTAGGTGACACCTGACAACAAGAGCAAGAGTGAGTACCCTTGCTCTGAGTAGCTTGATTTCGGTCATGATGATCTGATTGTCTCAAGTTTTGTTGTTGTTAATGCTCGTAAGTGCCATCACGTCAATTCTGACTCATATAGGATTTCTGAGGAGTAGCTAGTGGCTTTGAACCTTGGACCGTGTGGTTAGCAGTCTGGTGCTTATTCTACAGCGCCACCCCTGGTCTCCAGTCTTAGTCACTTGAACATCTCCTAGAAGACGGTTTATTAGAAATCTCTGAAGTGAGAGTGAGGAGGGAGGTGGTTTCCCAGATAGGAAAAGGGACATGGGTAAGGAATTCTGGAAAGTAGAAACAATGAATGTCTACAACCATCCATCCTGCTTTGACATTGCAGTGTAATGAAAGGTGACACTGGGCAAAAGAAGGAGGTGAGGCTGAGAAAGGGCCAGAAGGCAGGACAGACTCTGTTGAGTAACAGGAAAGAACCATGGGGAGAAGCATGCTCCAAAACAATCAAGATAGACCAGTGGTGGGTCCCAAGCTAGAGGTGGCCAGCCCCTCACTTTTCCTTTCAGAGGCCACCTCTGGGATCTGTCTGGCCACCTCTCCCCCAATACCTGAGCATAATGAGGCATCCATAAATCCCTGAAGATGGCATCTCAGGCATGCCAGCCTGAGTAACCCTTACAGGGCAGAAGAGATGCCCATGACTCCAAAAAGGAACCACAGCTATCTAGTGCCGCTATAATGGAAATACAAGTGAGTGGATTTAATAACCAGAAATGTATTCTCTCATAGTTTAGGAGGCTAAGTCTGACATCAGAGTGCCAGCTCTAAGGGAAAGCTCTCTCACGTTGTCACCTCTGGGGAAAGGTCCTTGTCTCCTCAGCTCCTGTCCCTCAGATCCTTGGTGATCTCCATGTGGAGTGACATCTCTCTCCCCCTTCTCTGCTCACTTACTTGCTTAATACTCTTTCATATTTCAAAAGACATTGATTTAAGACACACCTGCACTAATTGTTTCATTAACTGAACAGAAAACCCATCCCCACATGGGATTAAAACCATTGGTAAAGGGGTTAGGATTTACAATACATTTTAGGGGGATACAATTCAATCCTTAACACATAGGGACAAGTTTTCTTTATTTCATGTTTTTTTCTTCTAAACAACTGTACATATACCACATGAGGTTTTCTGCTCCCGTAAAGATTTACAGCCTCGGAAACCCTGAACAGTGTCATTATGAGTTGGAACCAACTCTACAACACATAACAACAACAACCGCAATTCCATAATAGATCTGTGCTACTCAGTCTGCTATGTTTAAATGACTTACTAACTAATGTCTTTACCCTAAGTAACTAATAAAGTCAATTAGGAACCTATGCTCACTGTGTGGTATGGACAGGCTAGTGACACTAGGTGAGTAAGAGATGGATGCTGGGACAGTCCAGAAGACATCCTGGACAGGGAGTCCTGCTCTGAGATCAGAACTGGGTCAGCTTTGGCACTTCGTTTCAGATGGGAAAGTTGGACTGCAGTGGTCTCTTTGACAATGAGCATCTACCAAAATTCCCAAGAAGGTGTAAGGGGACTGATGAGGTGGTAGAGACTCACTTTTGTGGTCTCTTGTGTACTGAGTTATCCAGTCTAAGCTTGGACACTCCCCTCCCCCACTCCCATAGCCATGGAGAAAGCTCACTGCCATCTGGGATTCATGTCTCTCCATAGGGTCAACTTACTTAAAACAATGGTCCAAGTCATCCACTGGGTGCCCACAGGTCAGACAAGGACACTCTTAAGGAAGAAAACAGGGGAAGGCCCTCAACCCGTATTTCCCCCACAACTCCACTGCAAGAAGTCTCCTGAGGTAGCAGGGGAGACAGCTGAGGCCCATTTGTCCTACAGGGCGACAGAAGCCAGGGAGGTAGGTTCGTGTCCCAGGATGGGAGGGACAAGTTGGGGGAGACACTGAGAATCTCTGGAGACCTCTTGGAGACCTTGGCATTCTTGCCAAGTTAAGGAAACTTGTGTGAAGTTACCAGGGCCAGCAGCCACTTTCCTAAAGCTGAAGAAGACCCTTGCAGAAGCTGCCACCAGCCCAGTGGCTCCTCCATCGAGACTTCCAACTTCCCTTCCCCACCTGATAGCTCCCAAGACCTGTTTTTGTTTTGGCTGTTTCTAGATATCCATCACCCCGACTTACATGTCTGCCTCAATGCCAGCTCTCCCTGGAACACCTGGTTTGGCCCTTCCTAACCCTTCTCCCCACCACTAGGAGGCAGGGGTGGTCTGGCGATCCTAAATGGCCTCTTTGACGCCCTTCAATCTACTACCCCACCCCCATTAATCTGGTAGACTTTGAATTGTTCAGAAGCTAAGAAGGAGGCAGGTGAGGTCTGGGCAAAGAGGGCCAAAGGGGTGAATCCTCTTCCCAGCATGGTAATCCAGAGGATTTAGCATAGGCTTCTGGAATGGGGTCAAAGGTTGGGAAATATAGCCACACTCTTAGACTCCTCCTAGGCCAGTCCTGACCTGGAGGCTGGGTTCCAAGTGCCCATAACAAAGTAGTACTAGCTGAGCCCCACCTATCCAGGGAAACTGAGGTGGGATAGAAGGGAGAAGATGGGAAGAGTGGCAGACTCCAGTGGGCCAGCTCCAGGCTCTAAGGAGATGCTCTCTGACCTCTGTCCAGGGTCTCGCCACCCATAAAGACACAAAGTTGGTATGGCCACAGCACTGTTGTGGGAGGCACCAAGACAGACCAAGCCTTGGGAATAATGAGCAAGTTTTAGGTCAGTCCTTGGTCTGGGTAAAGGTTCAGTCTGGAGCTAAGATTAAGGCTGAACCTGAGGTTGGGATTGAAATTCATATGAGGGTGGGGTTGAGGTGCAAACTCGGTTTAGGGAAAGGGCTTAGTCTAAAACTCGGGTCCTGGCTCAGTTGGAACTTGGAATCCCTGCAAAACAAGAGCAGGTTCAGTCAGGTTCCTAGATCCTGCTTGGCCCCATGCTCCTGGAGTTCGTGGACAAGAAGCAAAACCTGAACAAGGCTAATGGGCCCCCTTCCATCTCTGTCCCCAGGTTGGCCACGTGACTGGGCTGCAGCAGGAGGAATGCCGCATACTTCAGGAGATAGAGATAGACCGTAAGCAGTGTCTGCAGGAGGTGCAGATGGAAAACCAGACAGCAGGTGATGACCCCAGCCTGAGCCCCAACAGCTCCATTGTTTCTCACATCATGTGACCAGATCCACGTCACTTTCATCCCACATTTGTTGGATGGGGACCATAGTGAGGGGAGTACCTGGGTGATGAGGAAAGGATGCTGGGAGGAATTGAGAAAGCCAGATGGAACAAGGAAAGGGTGAATAGGTTCCATATTCCATCACCTATCCCAGGTCTGGAGAGCTCCCCATCAGCTGAAGGAAGTATACTAAATTGAGCTTCTGAAAAGTGACTGAAACCAACTCTGTCTTTGGGGATCCCTACCCATCTTGTCCAGAAGTGGAGAGGATGTCCCTGGCTACCAGCCCACTCAGGGTGGGAAGGCACATGGTGCTGCATAGTGGGGGTCCTATGGACAATGAAGGCAGTTCAAAGAAGAGTTGTAGCTGCTCACTGGTGGGAACGCCCCAGGCTCGGGTTTCTCAGCCCCTGAGCTTAGCCTGAGCTGAGGTGAGATCTGGTCTTAGGCCATCATGTTCTGGAATTAGACTATTTTACTGTGTTAGGATCTCAGAAGGAAAGCAGGGACTACTTGGTAACAGCATGTGACCCCACAAAGACCACACAGAAGCTCTGGCCATCTAGAGAGAGAGAAGGGGCACCAAGAGAATCTGCACAGGTCTGGAATACTCATCCCTGTGGGGAAACTGAGGCCTACACCTTCATCCCAACACAAGACCCTACAAACTACTATGACACAGGAGAACTGGTAGCAACACCAAACACACACATGCACATGCAGCCTCCATGCCAACCCACCTTTGGAAGGCTAGATGAGCCATCTGCTCCTTATCCGGCTAATTAGGGAAGCCAAGGTCAGATCCAGAGTCCGACCACTATGGAAGTCTCCGGAAGTCTGGGAGAGCTCCCACTTGACAATACCAAGGGTGTGCATGGGCTACTTTGAGGTGGAATTTGCTTAGCACTGGGACCTGATGGGGTCATCAGGCCAGATAACAGCCACTCTCCACTCCCTCTGCCTCACGCTATGTGGCCAGCACCTTGCTCAACAACCCTGGGCTAAAAACAGGAGGAATCACAAAGGACTGGGCATTTGTGGCATTAGAGCAGACGTGGAAGGGTGGGCAGGGTTTGGAGAGGCAGAGAGACTGGGAAAGTGGAGGCATGTGGGGGGTGGGGAGGGATGTCAAGTTCAGAGCTCACCAAGGGGAAGGGGTGGGACTGGCACATCAGACTACAGGATGGGAAGTGGCTGTGTTGGCTCTGAGCCTCCCTCCCAGGTCCTCTCCCCAGGCTCCAAGCTCAAGTTGTGTAACAGCCTCATTCTCCCTGGAGCGATTTTGTGTCTTCCCCGCCCGCCTGCCTCCCTCCCCACCACCTCAGAGACTGACATTTATGTAGCCTCTCCCTGTCCCTCCTTTTTGTCCCTGGGTGCCCCATCTCTGCCTTGTGCACCTTTAGTGTATGTGTGCAGTCTTAAACAGACTTCACTTCCCCAAGTCTCAAGGAAGGTTGGTCCCCAGGCTCCAGGGTCCCTGAGACTGAGGCCTAGGTCAAGGGGTTACTGCACAACCCGTGGCCTATACACCCACCCCCACTCCACAAGAATAGGGAGGCAGGACCAGGCTGCAGGCAGGCCCCAACAGATAGTGGGATCCTAGGCAGCCCAGAGAGGCTCAGACCCCATTGCACACCTCCCAGACCCAAAGAGCAGGCCACCCTCAGCATCCTGGTGAGGTCATTACTGGCACAGGGTGCCCGTTGACTGCCAACACCCTGTCACCAGGCAGCCAACCTGGGATCCAGAGGCGGGCAGGTCTGTGGGTTATGAGTCTGCCCATGACCTTGTGTGTGTTCATGTACAGCCAGGTGTGTGCTCCTAGTCTCTGTCTGTCTGGGACTGGGGCTGCAGTTCTGTGTCTGACTCCAGGTGTTTTTGGGGCAGGGGTGGGTGGGAAGCGGGGGTGGATACGTGTCTGTTTAAGCCTGGATGTGGCCTCACCGTGTCTGCTTGGTGAGCTGTGTCTCTGTGTGTGAGTTTGTGCATGTATATGTATATATATATGTGTGTGTGTGTGTGTGTGTGTGTGTGTGTGTGTGTGTGTGTGTGTGTGTAGGTGGGAATATCTGTGTCTGTCTATGGTATGCCCAGTCATGTTTATCTGTATGTCTGTAAGTTGTAAGGTTTCTCTCTGCATATGTTTGCTGCTGACTGGGTTTTCATGCCCGGTAAATACACATGTATGAATGTGTGCACGTGTTAGTTAAGGTTCCTTGTGTCTGGGAGTGCTTATCAGGGTGTGCATTTCTTTGTACATACAAGTCTATAAAATGATACAGCAGACCCCCCTACCCCAGTTTCCAGCCAGGTTAGACTTTCCTGTCAAAACTGCTGCCCCCCATTAGGCACACAAAGCCAGCCTGGGCCCTGCATCTCTGTGGACTGGTGACTCGTGTGATGGGTCCTCTGGGGCCTCCCTGGACAGGCACATGGGAAATACTACCAGGGTCCAGCCTAGGACAACACACCCGACAGGTATGAAGGACTGCCCTGGCTGTCACCACCCCCTCGGTTTCCTGCTGCCTCAGCAAAGCAGACGCATCCTGCCTCCTGCAGGGGGCGCCCCTGACTGTGGGCCCCTGTACTGGCCTCTCTTCCCTGGTAGCTGCCAGGTGCTCCAGCAGCAGCTGCTAGCCCAGCCTGTTTCATTGAGGTCCCTGAGGCCAAGTGTGGTCTCCCTCTCCTCTGCTCCCACTCTGATGAAGTTGAGCTCATTACCGGAAATCCGTCCTTATCCCCAAATCCACTCCCTGGCAGCTGGCAGCTGCAGGTTCAGAGATAGCCCAAAGTTGAGGGGACACTGGCACAGGAGCTGGCTTCCAAAGCAGGGTGTGCCCTGCTGTGTCCAAGAGGGGTAAACAAAGTCCAGCAGCAGCAACCCAATTCCCAGAAAGATGCGGTAGAGCCCTTCAGACCAGGAAGAGTAGGGAAGGCCTGTTGGAAAGGGTGTGTGAACAGGCGGTGTGCATTACCCAGCAGTGTGACCTCAGGCAAATCACCTGACCTCTCAGTGCCTCCATTTCTCATCTATAAAAAAATGAAACGGTTAAATAAGTGATTCATTTAAAGCAGTTAGACACAGAACTGTGTAAGTGTTTGCTGATATTATTAACAGGGCCTTGAACCTGAGCAAATTCAACTGGCCTGAAGGGTCTCCACTGAGGCTGGCACAGGAGTGGAGCATGGGGGACTGACCACAGGAGCTTTGAGGACAGGCTCGGGGAAAGAGATTGACATGTCGAGGGAAGGGAGTCTTCGTTATCTGGCTGGGCCTTCAGGCCAGATTCCACCTGGCTGCTGCAAGTCACCGAAAGTACCCCCTCCCTGCTGCTAGCCCACCCACCACTCAGAGTCCTGGGGCCCTTTCCCAGTGGGAACATCTCTCCACCTCCTCTTCCAGGGCCCACATCTTGGGAACCTGGGAACCTTCGGACCTGGGCTGGGCTGGGCTGGGCTGGGCCAGGCTGGCTGGCATTGACTTTGGTTCAGGGGTTGGATTTTCTGAGTAAACCTATGGTACTGGCAGAACTGTAGAGAGACAATGAAATCTCTCACAGGTTAGGGAGTCTGGAATAGGTCTAGTACCTCAGAGGTACCTGGCTCCAGAATTGATAAGAACTGGGCAATTTTCATTTGCAAGGCACTCTAGGATCAGCACTGGACTGTGGACCACAAACTCACCAGCTGCTCTTTGGAGACCCCATACAGTGTCACTAGGAGTTGGAACTGACTCGATGGCACTTAGCAACAACATTAAAGCAGACCATAAGACCTACTGTGCACTCTTGTCCAGTCAGAACACTGCAGGGCTAATAGCTGTATGGGCAAGAAGACAGCCTGTGATGTAGGAGTAAAGACGGGGGCTCTCTTAACTCACACCCAATTTAACTGATGTTTTGTGAGTTTTATGAAGATTCCTCAAGAACTAGTTCAATCTCAATACGTCCACCACCCCATATACCTCCTTTTATAACTAATAAAATTCAGGATATATGTATATTCATTTAAAAAAAAATCTTTTTTCAAAGGAAATCGATTTATAATGGAATACTGTGTACATGTTCAGATGCAATATAGAAGATAAGACGTAGTCTGAAGGTTGTAGCTATAACTATAAATCCTGGGAATGTGAGAGCTATAAAGGTAGACTGAAATATTGGCTATTGCACCTATGACTCAGATATCCCAGGCAGTCTTGCTGTCGGTGATGCGATTTAAGAAAACACTGAACAATTCTGTGTAGTAAGGTTTAGAACAAAACAAAGTACAATCTTCTCTCCCTTTACTCAGTAATTATACTCCTGGCAAACGCCTTGTATGTTAAGCCTGTACCATGGAAAAAAGGTCTGGTGATCTGCGTCTGCAAAGATTACAGCCAAGAAAATCCTCTGGAGCAGCTCCACTCTGTAACACATGAGGTTGCTATGAGTTGGTATCAACTCCATAGCAGCAGGTTTTGTTTTGGGAGGTTTGGGTTATATGTAAAAATGGAGTAAGAGTCTAGGCTTTGGCCATTACAGAAGTTTTTCAGCTACACAAATGTCCAGTGTTTCATTTGAAAGTCATGTGGAACATAAGATGATTTATCCTTGTGCAAGACCACCCAGGATGCCTACCATTAAAATGGTCAAATCACCAATCAAATACCAGGTGAGGCTACCCCCAATCACTGCAACAAACAAACCCCAATACTGCTTGCAACATTCCCAGGGGGGAAATCGATTCCTTACTGCTAACCATGGAGCTAGAGCCATGCCTTCCCCATCAAGTGAGGGCTGTGGTTGTACCGTCCCCCTCAGACTGGAGGCTCCTTGGGGGGATGCTGAATTCCCCCAGCCTGGCATGAGAAAAAAGAGGTATAGAGTAAGTACCAGTGGGCTCACTGGGCTGTAGGCACCTGGTGGCCATGCTGACCCATGTGTCCTCTGCCTTCACCCCACAGGCTGTAGCAAGATGTGGGACAACCTCACCTGCTGGCCAGCCACCCCTCGAGGCCAGGTGGTAGTCCTGGACTGCCCTCCCATTTTCATACTCTTTTCTTCCACTCGAGGTAAGAGCTATGGGTTGAAGGGAGGGAGCCAGAGTGGTGTGAGTGGGGAAGACAAAGGATAATAGTTAAGAGGACTGGAGCAACCAGGGTGCCCTGGTGGAGGCAGCAATGGTGTTGGCTCTTTGAAAGACTTGTGGGATTTGATTAGCTCTTCAGGTAAAGATAAGTGCATGGGAAGGGCTCACTAAGTGTTTGCCCAGCAATTGATAACTGATTGATTGGCAGGCACTTGATTAAATTATGGCTCCCATGTTCCCGTTGTCTTGGGTTGGTCATTAACTGCCTGGAGCTGATGGCCTTTTGGTCTCTGTGAGACTGTTACAGAGCTTTGCTTACACACCTTGCCACGCTCTGCTTAAATGAATGTTTGCACATAAGGCAGAAACAAGAAGAAGCCTCTTTGGGAAGCAGCCTTTCATGCTCTTGAAGAATTAAGGAGGCTGGACTTCTGGTGTGGCACTGTAGGTTCAAGCACTAGTCTGCAAACCACAAGGTCAGCAGTTCAACCCCACCATCTGCTCCTGGAAAACCCTACACAGGGTTGCTCTGAATCAGAACCAACTCAGTGGTACTTAACTTAGAGCCCCTATCAGTCCTTTAATATAGTGGGTATTTATCCAGCCCCTACTAATGTGCAGAAACTGTGGTAGACAAAGCATTGTGGGATGGAGGATAAACACCCCCCACTCCCATCTGCCGTCACAAAACTAACGTTCTAGTTTGGGAGAGGATTAGCAAGAGAACAAACATATTTTATCTTAAGTAGTAAGAAGAGCTGTGAGGAAAAATAATGGTGGCATAGTGGGTTACAATTTGGACTGCTAACTGTAGGCCAGCAGTTCGAATCTACCTGCTGCTCAGCGTGAGAAAGATAAGACTTTAAAGCAAATATATACAGCCTCAGAAACCCTATACAGGGTTGCTATGAATCATAACTGACGTGACCGCACACAACCACCAGCACCATGTAAGGTTATTCATGAACATTTCTGAGGAAGTAACATTGAGCTGCAACCTAAAGCTCTGGGAGTGAGAAGAAGCCACGGTCCCAGGGCTCCTAGGACTGAGAGAGAGAAAGTCAAGGCTCGTTTGACTGGAGCAGAGAGAGTTGGGAGCTGAGAGATGAGGAAGAGATAAGATGGACAGTGGCTAGACCATGGAGAATCTCCCTGACAGAGGTAAGGACTTGAGTTTTTTTTCCAAGTTCAATGAGAAGCCTCTAGAGATTTAAGCAGGGGAATTGACACCATTGGATTTAGGATTTTAACTGATAATTTCGATTTCTGTGAGAAGAAAGGATTTTAGGAGTTTAAGCAGGAAGCCCCATTCACAAGGCAGACAGAAGATGATGATGGTTGAACTTAGAGGACATAGTGGAAGACAGAAGTGGCAGACTTGCCTATGGAGTTGGTGTGGGAGTAAGCCAGGAGGGGAGAAAATAGAGTCAGGTCTTGGTTTGATGAGTTGGAGTTGTGGTGGAAAGGACTGAAGGAGGAACAAGGCAGGTGTGGAGGACCGAGAGGAGTGCAGGTAGGTGGGGAGCACTTCGGAGTAGGACAGTTGGGGAGGACTCAGGGAAGAGCAAGGTTTGTAGGAAGGACGAATGAGAAACAGGCACGAGATGCCGAGAATTGAGGGAGGAGCAGGAATGGGTGGGAGGATTGCTGAGGAACAGGACAACTGGGGACCACTGATGAGGAGCAGGACTTTCATAAAGGATGCAGAGGACAATCACAAAGATTGTTGGATCTCACTCCGAGAGGCCTTCCCTTTCTGGGCTTCAGTCTTCCTGTTTGTAAAGTTGGGATGGAAGGTAAAACAAATGATCTCTTGGGAGTTTTGCCCCCAGTGGTCAGTGCTGTGATTTCAATGCCCTCCTTGAGGTTTGCCATATTCCAGGCTGGCGCCCACCTAGCCCCTCCCTCCTCCAGAGGAGCCAGCACCTGGGCAAGTCTCATGGTGGGTCCCATTGGCATAGCCTGGCAGCTGGCTTCTCTCAGATCACTGGAAGCACCTGCTAATTGCATTCTTCCCTGATGGCTACTCCTTCTGTCCCTACTGGAATGTCGCAGCTGGAAACTTCATTTGAAAGCTATCATCTGGCTAACATTGTGACCACTGGCCAGAGGCCCTTGAGGAAGGAGAGGGGTATTAGAAGGCCAAAATGCTTGTACCACAGTGGGACCTGCTCAGGTCAAATTGGGCTTCCTCTGGACCAACTGTGTCTAGGATATTGGAGTCGTAATAGGACATAACAAGCCCATAGGGTACCTTTGTGCAGATGAATCCTGGTGTAGCACTGTAGCATAAGCACTGGACAGCTAATGAAAAGTAGGCAATTCAAACCCACCAGTCACTCCTTGGAAACTCTATGCAGGGTTGCTATGAGTTGGAACCGATTCAATGGCAGTTAAAAACAACAACAATCAGATCCATAATAGATGGACCCTGATAGAATGGGAGAAAAATGTGGACCAGAACCTCAAATTCCTAAAAAGGAAAACAGAACAAAATCACATTTGTTGTTGTTAGGTGCCATTGAGTCGGTACTGACTCATAGCAACATTAGGCACAGCAGAACAAAACACTGCCCGATCCTGGGCCAAGCTCACTACTGTTGCCACGCTTGAGCCCATTGAAGCTGCCACTTGCCAATCCATTTCTCTTGGGGTCTTCCTTCCTCTTTTTCTCTGACCCTCCACCTCACCAAACATGATATCCTTCTCCAGCAACTGGTCCCTCCTGGCAATATGTCCAAAGTATGAGAGACGAAGTCTGGCCATCCTGGCCTCCAAGGAGCACTCTGGCTGCACTTCTTCCAACACAGATCTGTTGGTTCTTTTGGCAGCCCATGCACTTTCAGTATTCTCCTCCAACACCATAACTCACTGTCCAGCTTTCGCATGCATATGAGGTTATTGGAAATACCATGGCTTGGATCAGGCACAAGCTGACATCTTTGCTCTTCAACACTTTCGAGTGGGAGAAAAAAAACCACGTTTCCTGGTAGGTAGAGGCTGGTCAAACACCAAGACTGTGGCCCTTCATCACCCTTCAGGTCTGGAACTGATCTTACTCCCATGGATCAATTTTCAGCCAAGTATTAGACAGGTCTTTAGGAGGAACAACAACACTAGTGAGGCACGCATACTATAGAATACTCAACCATTCAATATCAAAAGGGCAGTATTTAACCAAGCATTGGGAAAGAAAGAGGACTAGAAACAAGAAACCCAGGGAGGACATGGGATAAGTGCTATGACATTGAGGATACTGCAATCAATGAGATGAACTAAATATATGATTTACTGACTATAAAACTGATGCTCTGCCCTGTAAACTTTCACTCAATTTACCAAAAAAATTTAAAGCTAAAAGAGAGAAGGCAAAAATAAAACAAACCTATTAGACTGGTTGAGACTTGAGTACACCCCAAGACTATTGCCCTGAGAGACTCTTTAAACATTGAACTGAAACTAACCCCAGAGGCCATCTTGTAGCTGAATAACAAATTTTCTCAAAAGATAATATCACCTATAAGTACTGTGCTCCTTTAAAAATCACCTTGTTGTTTGTTGTTAAGTGCCGTTGAGTCGGTTCCGACCCATAGCGGCCCTGTACAGGGTTTCTGAGGGTGTAAATCTTTACGGGAGTAGAAAGCCTCATCTTTCTCCCACAGAGCAGCTGGTAGTTTCGAACTGCTGACCTTAAGGTTCACAGCCCGATTCGTAACCACTACGCTACCAGAGCTCCTTCATAATACTAAATGGTCAACAATTTCTTTAAACAAAGATAAGAATGTAAGGGGACAGAGAAACTAGATTAATGAAAATGAAACAGCCAGAACAGAAATTATGAAAATGTTCACACATTGTGAAGAATATAATCAGTGTCATTGATAATATATAATAATATAATTATATATAAATAATACATATAAAACAATAAAAATGTTGACTGGGAACCTAAACTGTTGAAAACAAAGTGTCCCATCCTCTGGTGGAGTCAGCCTTTCACCAGAGCTGGCTCTCAGCCTCTATCATCCATCATATGTGTGTCCTTGTGCAGTGAACAACCTGCACAACCATACTCAGTACTCCTAATCTCTGAAAATGGTACAGAGAAACAGGAAACCAGGTGTCAGGGGTTGAAGACATGAAGGAAAGAAGGTGTGTTCCATGGGAAACTAGATAAGGAAGATGTAAGAAACTTATTGGAATTCATGACATCAAAAACCAGTTAATGTAGAATCAACTCCAATTCATAGCCACCCATGTGTGTCAGGGTAAAACTGCTCTATAGGGTTTTGATAGCCTTCCCCCCCGCCAGATTACGAGGTCTTCCATCCAAGATACCTCTAGGTGGACTTGAAGCTCCATCTTTCAATTAGCAGCCAAGTGTGTTAACAGTTTACACAACTCAGGGACTTCAGAAAGATAGCAGGTGTCCACTTTGTCTTTGGTCCTGACCATTGGGTCCCTAGTGAGATGGGGACCCAAAGCCAGAGACTTCAAGGATGGTTATTTTGGCCTTGCTCCTGCTTTTCTACTTACCCTAGACCCTGATGCTGAGGGTGGGTCTGACCTCAGAGTGAGCTGAGTGTTCTGGAGTTCAGGGGATGAGGCAAGGTCAGTGGTTTGGTGAAAGGTGGACTGAAAGCTCTGGGCCAGGCGCCACTTTGGTTACAGTGGTGGGAAGACCAGTGGGCAGAGCAGAGGCAGCTGAAGACTTCTTCCACCGAGAGCCTCTTGCATCAGTGTGATTAGGGGTTGGTAAGGAAGGAAACCAGTGCAGCCCAGTGTCCCTTCCTGCCTTGTCCAGAGGCCACATAGTGGAAAGACACCCAGACCAGGGAACTGTTCCTTCCTGGCTGCCCCTCCCTCTCCCTGCGACTGGCTCTCAGTTCCTCATCCATAAAGTGGAGTGATAAGAACCTCTTTCAAAGGGTGGCCAGGAGGAGCTATGGAAATAAGGAACGGAACCACCTGATGTACTTACAGCGGCAAAATTTAGAAACGATTAAATACGCATGAGAGTGACCCTCTCTGAGCTCACAGAACAGCTTGACCCCTTCCCATGGCCCTGCATCTGAACACCTGAAACAAGTCATTAGGTCACTTCAGTGAAGATGAGGGCCAGGGGCATCTGGGAAGCAGACCCACCCTACCCTGTCCTCTCTGCATGGTTTGGGAGCAAGTGACCAACATCTTGGCCACCAGTTCTCAACTGTGACGTGCATTCCAATTTTGGCGGTTTGTTGTTAAGTGCCGTCGAGTGGGTTTCGACTCATAGCAACCCAGTGCAGGGTTTCCGAGGAATAGTTGGTAGATAGCGGAAACTAAGTAAGATAACGTGCATGAAGTTTTGTGCAGCAGTGACCCACAAAAAGCTCTGAAAACTTGTGATTGTGATGGAGCGGATAAGACTGGTGATGGTGATTAGGGTGATGATGATGCCAATGAGGAAGGACCTAGAGGGCAGGGGTGTTCGGGCCCATCTCCTTCCTGTGTCTTCCTCCGCTCCTCTCTCCCTACCTTTCTCTGCCTCTCAATAATACCTGCCTTCCTCCTTCTGTGCCTTTTCCTCTTCCTCTCTTCCTCTCTTCCCTCCACTTTCCTCTTCTCTTCCTTCCTTTGCCTCCCTTCCATCCCAACAAGCCTGGCAAGCCAGCTTTCTCCTGGGCTCACAAAACCAAAGCCACTGCCATGGAGTCAGTTCCAACTCATAGTGATCATATACATGGTTTCCCAGTTTGCAAATCTCTACAAGAGCAGAAAACCTCATCTTTCTCCCTCGGAGCAGCTGGTGGGTTGAACTGCTGACTGGACCATAGGGTGAGCAGTCCATTGCTTATCCTACAGTGTCACCGGGATGCCTTCTCCTGGACTAAAGTGCCTCTTTAATGCCTTGTTGTCCATTCATTTCCTCCTCTCCCTTCAGAGAGAGGCCAGCTCCCAGGGCTGGACAATGGGGGCCTCGTGGGTACCCATCACCTCACATACCTCCTGAGCAGTCCCGTCCCTTAGCTGCAGTCTGGTTATAAGACTACAGAGAGCTCAGCTGCCTTGGAGCCTCAGCCTTGATCTGTCTCTACCCCAAGCTCCTACACTGTTGTGTGGCTTGACTCCCCTTGTATATGCTTCCAGGAGACCCCTGCTACTCCACTGGTGAGGATTTCAGATCTGTGTCCTTGTCAGATGGTCTCCCCAGCCCATACCATTAGTTGCCCTCCAGCATCACTTCTGAGCCCCACTGGGTGTGGAAGTTTCCACAGGACCCAGGACCCAGGCAGGTTGACCAAGGAAGGCAAAGAAACCCATCTGTCACACCAGCTCCCAGGCAACCTGTGGTCCTGGATATCTGAGGCCAGAGTCCAGTCTCCATCTGTAAGAAGGGTCTCAGCATCATTCTGTGACATTCTCTGGTCTGTGACTAGAGTCAGAGTTTATATTGCACCTGGGGTCAAGTTTGGATCGGGATAGCGGCAGGACACAACCAAGAAATGTGCTCTGACTCTGTCATCTGTACCAGTGCTCCTCCTGGCCCTAGGTTCCCTTGTGATATACTGGGTGTCTGGCTCAGAGCAGCAGGAGCATGGCAGCACCAGGGCTTGGCGGCAGGGGGACCAGGTTCTCTGACCTGTGCCAAGCCGAGGTGGCCAGACCCCCATCACTGGCTCTACTCTTGGTGCCAACTTCCTTCCATTCTCCTTGCTCCTGCCCTCTCCCAGGCCTCAACGTGAGCCGCAACTGCACCGAAGAGGGCTGGACACACCTAGAGCCTGGCCCCTACCATGCTGCCTGTGGCTTCGATGAAAACGCATCAAGTTTGTATGAGGTGGGACTCAGTACACCCTTACTTCACCTCCAGAGCACCCTAGCCTGCTAGGTTCCCTTCTCCTACCCACCATCAAAGGATGTGGTTGTTATCTGTATGGGAGCCAGGGTTGCTGGTGTCTATCCTTGCCAAGCCTCCATCTACAAGCCTTTGTAGCTGGGGCTTATCCTCTGGTTACCTCCAACAGGGTAACAGAAAGGGCTTTCATGAAGATGGCATGTAAGATGGGATCCCCAGAGCAGCAAAAGTTGAAGCAGCAATCCCAGGTTAGGTCATCCTGCCTACAGTTGAGACAGATACACCATCATGCCTGTCACATCCAAAGAGGAAACTGAGGTGCAGATCCTGGATGGAATCAGGCTCAGTTACTACAAGCCAGTCAGGGTCATGGACAGGAACAAGGCCTGATGTCCTCAGTCCCACACAGGGTATTTACCCCCAGGGCAAGTTCAGCAGAGTTAAGGGTTTGATAGGGGCTGAAGTAAAATTGGAGTCCTTGGCTATGAGCCCCCTCGCTCCTCTTGTGTGCCAATGCATGTGTCTGTCTGTCTATCTGTGATGGCATCTGCCTCTGCCCCAGACAGCCTTCCCAGGTGGGGGCTTCCAGTCCTTCTAAGGGCACGGCAGTTTCCTCAGAGGCTTTTGAAGACTGCTGGAGGCTCAGCTCCCAATTCCCCTACTTGTTGTTGTTAAGTGCTGTCCAGTTGGTTCTGACCCATAGCGATGCAGTATAGTATTTCCGAGGGGCGGCTGGTGAGCTTGAACTGCCAACCTTGTCATTCACACTGACCTTGCAGTCCAGCGCAGTAACCTGCAATGCCGCACCAGGACTGCCCCAATTCCACTAGAGCTCTCTTAACAACTTACCTCTAATCAAGCAGGAGTGGGACATGGAAGTGGGGAGGGGACTTGCCCGGTGGCTGTCACTCTGAAAAGGGCATGGGGAGAAAGGGTCAAATAGGAAGCCCTTTGGGGCCAATTTGTCTTCCTTCCCTAGAGAGGCCAGACTGCCTCCATCTTGCTGGCCCCATTCCCTAAGAACCCCAGGGAAAAATTCATCCAACAGCGTGCCTCCTCTGGCCACACAGTGTGAGGGCCCCCCATAGGGCTCTATAAGGCAAGAAGGGGTGCTGAACACATGACTAGAGAAGGAATGCACAAACAAATGAACAACTGACAGATTGGAGGTCTTCAGTGACATAGCCCTCTGGAAAGAGCAGTGAGAGGGAATTGAATTCAGCCCCCACCCCCACCCTGGAAAGCAGTCCTATCTTGTCTATGAAATCTGGAGAGTCAGTGAAAAATAAGCAGGGTCCCAACAAGATGGATTGACACAGTGGCAGGAGCAATGTTGTTGTTGTTAAGTGCCATCGAGTTGGTTCCGACTCATAGCGACCCTGAACAGGGTTTCCGAGACTGTAAATCTTTATGGGAGCAGAAAGCCTCATCTTTCTCCCGCAGAGCAGCTGGTAGTTTCAAACTGCTGACCTTGTGGTTCGCAGCCCAATTCATAACCACTACGCTACCAGAGCTCCTTGGTAGCAGCAATAGGCTCAAGCTAAATAAAGATTGTGAGGATGTTGCAGTGTTCCGTTCTGTTGTGCATAAGGTCACTATGAGTTAACACCTCACAACAACAATGGTTAAGGAGACTGAAGGAGGACACCCCACCCCACTAGCACCCCCTAGGAAAGCCCACCTCCACCCAAGATCTTCCTGCCCCCAGCAGCAGCAGACACTATTCTACAGTTCTGTGAAGACCGGCTACACCATCGGCTACAGTCTGTCCCTTGCATCGCTTCTGATCGCCATGGCTATCTTGGTCTTGTTCAGGTGAGGCCCACAATGGAGCCCTGGACATGCCCTGCTCCTTCCGCTGCCACCTGCCAAGCAGCACACTGCCCCTGACTCAGCTCCCCTTCCAGGCCAGCTGCCCCTAATCACAGCCGGTGGCTCGTAGGGTACCCAGATAAAAGGCCAGTGCCTGGGGGCGGAGCCTGCTCCACGGGGTGGGGCTGCACATGGGAATGGGGTACTTGGAGGTGGGACCCACATGAGGCCAAGCCTGCCAAACATTAATTGAGGTGGGGTTCCAAGGCCCCTTCAGCCTCCCAGACTTGCCCACCCTGCGCAGGAAGCTTCACTGCACACGGAACTACATCCACATGCACCTCTTCACTTCCTTCATCCTGAGGGCCACCGCTGTCTTCATCAAAGACTTGGCACTCTTCAACAGCGGGGAGTCAGACCGCTGCTCTGAGGGCTCGGTGAGGACTCCTGCCCCACCCCGCCCTGCCCATCTCTCTGTCTTGCCGCCTTCCACCTGAATCTCCACTCTGTCTCTCCCTCTCTTTCTGTCTTCTCTCTGTCTCCTCTTCTCCCCTTCTCCCACTCCCCCCTTTTCCTACTCTTCTTTCCTCCCCTCTTCTTTCATCCCTTTCCTCCTTCCTTCCTTCTTTCTCCTCCCAAGGATGGCCAACTCTCACAGAGCAGCTCCTCAAATCCTACTTCCTTCCCAGTGGCAGGAGATGCTGCTGAACCTTCAAAGAGCCCAATTAGCACATGCTAATTTCTGTCCTGGTGGGGTACTTTATGGCTAGAACTCCCATAGTTTTGTTGCTAACTTCCCATAAGACCATAAGGAACTCCTTGACTCAGTTACCCCAAATATGCAAAGACTCCCAAAATTCCTTCCAACTCTGGCCTCTGCCATTTGTATCCCCAGGACTCTGCTTAGCATGCCACACGTCCTGCTCCCACTCCCCTTCCCTTGCCCTCTTCTCCTGTCAATTCAATCTGGGCCTTCCTAGGGAAGGGAGGTTACAGGAATTCACCCACTGTTACTAAGGAGTCTATCTCTGAGTGATTCTGAACTCAAAGCGCCCTCACAGAGTGCCCCCACATTCCAACTCCTAACCTGAGCTAGGACCAGACACCAGCCCTGGCTCCCCCCATTCCTTGTGGTCAGTGACTCATTGGTCTTCCTCAGTGACTTCAGAAGCAGTGCATCATTTCAGAAGTCAGCAGTATCTTCTTCCAAAAGAATGAACCTATGATGGTAGAACATCAAGCATCTCAACAAGGAAAAGAGGGAACCCAGGAGAGCCACCTTGCCCATTCCCACAGCTCCTCAGAGGATCCAGTCCAGGATCTGGGGTCCCAGTCAGACAGGCAGGCTGTGAGCCACAAATCCTAGGAGGAATCTCCAGTCTCCAGTGCACTTTGTTAAGGCTAATTCTGGAGATTGGCTCTCTGATTCATTAGCAGCTCTGGGAAGCTTTTCTAAGGGAAAGAGAACGCTCAGATAACTGGTCTCTTAGTTGAGCTATTCTTCCTATAAATAGGGGGAGAACAGAAGCAAAAACAACAAAAAACCCACCTGTATCTGAAAAGACTTTCCAATCATGCAGTCAAGCATGGGCTTTCCAATCATAGGGTAGAGCAGGCTGCTCTGTGAAGATATCTCAAGGTCAAGGACATTGGAAGGAAGGATGGGAAGCCATGTTCAGGGCACTAGGAGGAGTGGAAGCCAGAAGCTTCCCAAAGGAGATTGGCTTTAAACCCTGGCTCACAAGCATCTGAGTTTGATCTGAAATGGAAGACTGTTTCTGAGAGGGCACAGAAGGTCCAAGAAGACCTTCCAATTATGCCAGTTGTCCCAGCCAGAGCCCCTAGATTCCCTAATCAGGGGTCATCCTGACTCCTCTGTCTCATCCTTATCTACTCTTCTACTACTCTGGCCCCTGGGAGGAATGGTCACCCTTCTCTCTTCTCCCTTTCTCTCCTCAACACTTCCATCTGACTTCACTCCAGAGTCTCAAACCTTCAGGTGACTCTTGCAAGTTCAAGCAAACATTCTCCCTTTTAAATACCTTCCATTCTAATTGGCATAAGATGAGTGACTAGGTGGGTCAGGGATGGTGAAATGGATAGATAGGTAGGTGGATGACTGAGTAAATGGATTTATGGATGGCTGAATAGGTAGAAGAATAGATAGATAAAATAAGGAGGGTTGGACAGATTGGGTACAGGGGTAGGTGGGTAGATGAATGAGTGGATTGATGGGTGGGTGGATAAATGAGTAAATGAATGAATGGTAGGTGGGTGGGCTCCAAGTAGGTGTCTAGTAGATGAGTAAGTAGATGAATGGAGAGGTAGGTGGGTGGACAGATGGGCAGATGAATATATGATGGATGAATGCATGGATAATAGATGGATCAATAGGTAGATGTCTGGTGAGTGGGTAGATAAATGGATAGGTGGGCGGTGGGTGGGGGATGGTTGGATAGGTAGATGGATAGATAGATAGATGAGAACGCAAAACGATGAATGGGTAGATAATTAAAATAATCAGCTTATCCCAAAGCATCAGATGATCAAAATCAGGGGTACTGGGGAAACCATGAAACATTTAAAGAGAGACAATGTAGGACAACAAAGAGATGAAACTGGATGTCCTCTCAGAAAGAGAGGTATGGACAGGCCTGGACCCCAGATGGCCCCAGTGAGCCCCTTCTTTGGTCCTCTTCCTGCAGGTGGGCTGTAAGGCAGCTGTGGTCTTATTCCAGTACTGTGTCATGGCCAACTTCTTCTGGCTGCTGGTGGAGGGATTCTACCTGCACACCCTGCTCGCCATCTCCTTCTTCTCCGAGCGGAAGTACTTCTGGGGGTACATACTCATCGGCTGGGGTATGGTACCAGGGAGGGCTGCCAAGCTGGGTACAGAGGGAGCAGGGTTTATAGAGCTTATTCGGGGAAGACCACTAACTCATCCTGCAGACTTGGTGCCTTACTGGGCTGCAGGTCCTGCCTACAAGGCTCATGGCCAAAGGTTGATAAAAGTCCCCAAATGTCTGAGCCCCAGGTAGGTGCCCTCAAACTTAAGCTGTACCTAGGGTTGATCTGTGAAACAGACAGGTTTGGTAAACATCCTTTTCATTTCCCGTCCAGTCCCTGAAACATCCAGGACCACTGCTTGTCTATAAAATGTTTTGTCAAAATTTGAACAATTCTGCCTTTAGCTGGACATAGCTCCTCAGCCAAACAATTTCACTCCTCAATGGAGCATCTTTGCACAACCAACAACCTACCCAGCCAGAGGTAGAAGCTCTAGAAACCAACAACCCCTTTCTCTCTCTCTTCTTATCTCTGGCTCTTTGTCCTAAATCTATCCCTCAATCCCTCTGTCCCTGCCTCCTGGACGTTCTCCTCTCCTTCTCTCTCCTTTGGCCCTGACAGGGGTACCCAGCATCTTCATCATGGTGTGGACCATCGTCAAGATCCATGTGGAGAATTATGGGTAAGCTGTCACCTCTCCCCTCCCCCCTGGTGGGGATGATGCTGGTGCACAGATATGGCACCTGCTTCACTAGAGGAGGGCTGTAGCTGGAGGTTGCCCTCCGGAGCAACAGACTCAGGGCCTCTGGTCTCTAATGGGTCTGAGATGGAGTTGTACACAGTTGGAAGACTCCTGTTCTGCTATTTCTCGCTCTAGCAAAGGACAACCTCTCTCATTCTCCCCCACCATCCCCTTCCCAGGTGCTGGGACACCATCACCTCCCCATTGTGGTGGATCATAAAGGGCCCCATCCTTGCCTCCATCTTGGTAAGAACTCCTCCTACTTGTTGAGATGGGGAAACTGAGGTCCTCAAGTCATACAGTAAATTAGAGTCTAAGGTCAAAACAAAAACCTACGTTTCCCAACAATGCCCATTTCAGGGTCCCATCCAGACCCTCCCCAAGCAGTTCTTCATCAAGAGTAGAGACAATAGATGAGAGACAGGCACAGTCCTTAGAGAAAAGAAGTCAGGTTTCTGGCTGGCTGCCCAGAGGGCAGAGATGTAAGGGTGGGATCTGGGGAGGTATAATGGAGGGGCACAAAGGACCTGAGGAAAAAAACAGGCCATCATCAGCCCAGGGCACAGGATGCTCCCTGCCCCCCTTCTCGGACCTCCTGACCACAGCCTTACCCATCAGGTGAACTTCATCCTGTTCATTTGCATCATCCGAATCCTGCTTCAGAAACTGCGGCCCCCAGATGTCGGAAAGAGTGATAGCAGCCCATATTCGTGAGTGTGTGCCCAGTGCCCCGGCCCCCCAGCACTCCCAGTCCCAGTCCTTAAATCATCCCACATCCCCTTAAGGTCTCCTACCCCAAACCTTCAAAGTTACCAAAATGCCATCCTGATCTTACCCATCTCGGCCTGCCCTGGCCTAGGTCAGCTCACAAGTGTCCCCTTCTCAGACCCTCTACCCTCAAAGCCCCATGTCTGCATCTCGGTGGGTGACTGACTCGGCTAGGTGACCCAGGTAGGCCGCTCCTACCAGACCAGGGAGTTTCAGGAGACGGTTTCATTCACACCGTATCACCAGTGCCTGCCCTGTACCTGACCCTGAGAAAGGGCAATGAGTGCACAAAGGATTCATGGGCTGGTGAGCCGCTCATCAAAGACACAGCCAGGCTCAGGACTCCGTGTTCCTCAATCAAAATAGTGACATCTGCAGTAGACTGGGAGCCAGGCATAGGCTAAGGGGTTTCCATATATCATCTCATTTCATCCACACAGTCTCCCAGTAAAAAATCCCCATTTTACAGATGAGGAAACTGACACTCTCCATGGGTGGTTGGGAACGGAGGGGTAGTGTGACCATGTGAGAGTGACCAGTAGTCCTTGCTTGGAACAGTGTGAGGGCTGTTCCTTGCACTTGGGAGGACTGGAGAAGCCAGTGGATTTTCATGGGAGCAACAAGGCTTGCAGGGAGAGGTAAAGAAACATGGAAATGTGGACAGCGTGGCTGTGGGCATGTGAATGGGGTTTGCTTGCCCACAGATGGGAACAGGAGATTGTGCTATGCAGATAAGACAGGTCTGGGGAAAACCCACAAGAGCATTGTAGTCCTGGGATTCTAAAACATTCTTTTGGGTCTCATTTCTCATTTGGGGAGTTGGTGCTGTGGTTCTAAGATTCCTGGCTAGAATGTCACGAGCTGCTGGGTTTAGGATTCTATTCTGGAATCCTGTGATTGTCACAGATGAGACTCACATTCCTAGTGTGACAGAAATCTCTCTTGCTAGGGAAGGAGGTAGATATTCCCGTCTTGTGTGAGAAAGGAAGGCCCTTTAGGGTCTGCTGTACTGAGGGACAGCACGTACTCATCCTCTCCTTTACCTGTGGAGCCTTGCTTTCCCTAGTGTACAACCACCCCAAAGAGCTTGCAGCTGAGGTGGAGGGAGCTGGTCATCACCAGGTCTGCGTGGGTGAGATGGAAACTGAACAGCTGTCAGCAGGCAGAAGGGGAAGGGGGAGTAGGAGATGGAGCTCCCTGCGGAGGGGCTGTCAGCTCCCACTTTCCACCTCCCCATAAGCCTTCAATTTAAAGAAAGCCTCCATCTGTCAGCCTTCGGCGTGTGGAATAGGTTTGCAGCCAGGGAGGGGTGGGTAATGCTTGAGATCTTGATATGACCAGTAACCATGTTCAGGATGCAGAGGAAGGCAAGGCCAGCTCCTCTGTCCCCAGCTTACTGTGGGACCTTAGTCCCAGGACTCAGCCTCTGTGGACATAGTGCCAAGGCAGGAGGAATAGAGGCAGGGACACCCCATCCCACCCATGCCCCAGACTCTCCCAGCAGGGAACCATGAGCTCACACTGCTTGGACCAGCTGTGAGATCAGGTGGGTGGGAAGCCTGAACCAAGATGAGCCCTGTTCCATGGGAGAAAGAGTTTGGGCTCTGCTAGGTACCCAGGCTGGTAAAGAAGGAGCTGGCTCTTTACAGCATGCTGGGAGTGTGTGTATTGGTGTGAGGGAGGGTGCACTGTTGGTGGTGATTCCTGAAGACGTGGACACAGCAGCAAAGCCAGAGACAGAGGACTGGACCCTGAGTCATCCCTGGTGACCAAGCACCAGAAGGATGCCTATCACCCTCCCAGTTAGAAAGGCTTCCTTCATAGACATCCTCACGCTCAACAGAAAGCTAGTGTCTCATGAATCCACTGTACTTGATAGCAATGAAAGCACTAGAGAATGCAGTGGACCTTCATTTCGGTAATTTCACCATTTTGAGCATACAATTTACAGATGGGAAAACTGAGACCAGGATCTGAGACTATCTCCTCTTTAGCTGCTTCAGAGTCTGAAATCCATGCATCCTCAGGCTTCATCACTGGCATCTACTTATACTCTGTCCTCCACAGGAGTGAAAATTAAAGTTTATTTCTTCCAGACCTGGAGGGCCAACAGGGATCATAGGGGTAGGGGCACTGCAGAGAAAAGGTTTACTGGAGCCAATAGTCCGCCCTCATACAGTCATTGTCTCATCTTCTAGGCCTCCAGCCCCAGCTGGCCAATCATATCTGCACATGTGAACACACATACCCACTGACTGCCCCTTCCCTGTTCCTAGGAGGCTAGCCAAGTCCACACTCCTGCTGATCCCCCTGTTTGGGGCCCACTACATCATCTTTGCCTTCTTCCCTGACAACTTTAAGGCTGAAGTGAAAATTGTCTTTGAACTCGTCTTGGGGTCTTTCCAGGTATGAACTGTTAGCTTAAGGCTGTATTTTTCTCAGATCTTTAAGGGACTCAACCTGGGCATTGGCCTCCTGTCACTGGATTTCAACCGTTTCATTACAAAATCGTTGATTGAACACCTACTGTATGCTTGACCCAAGGGAACACGGGGGTTGGGAGCTCCTAGGGTCTGTCTACCGCACCTCTCTTTTTGCCCTAGGGTTTTGTGGTGGCCATCCTCTACTGCTTCCTCAATGGAGAGGTAAGCCCCGCCCAGATCTCAGAGGTCAGGGAACTGAGAACTCCAGTTGGCCCAGGCCCCAGAAATGCTGATGGGATATGTGCACAGTAAAACCAAGTTAAACCTTGCTGCTCCATGTGTGGTCCGTAAGCTCTTAGCAACCACATCACTTGCTGTTGTTGTTTTTAGTGTTGTCGAGTTAGTTCCCACTCAAAGCAACTGTGTATAGGGTTTCTGAGACTTAAAATTTTTTGTGAGAGCTGAAAGTCATCTTTCTACTTTGGAGTGGTTGGTGGGTTCAAACCACCAACCTTATGGTTCACAGTCCACATCACTTAGAATTGTATTAAAAATGCAGATTTCTAGACCCACTTCAGCCCTGCAAGCTCAGAATCTGAACTTTTATAACCCACTCACCCGACCCCCAGGGAATTCCTGTGCACATCCAAGTTTGAGGTTCCCTTAGTTAAGTGGCTGTGTGCCCAGAGGTTGGGAGGGGCAGGCCAGTGAGCACAAAGTTTGAGTTACCATGGAGCCCTGGTTACAAGGCACAGAATGCCAGCTGGATGAGCTCAAGCAAACTGGAAGGTGGTGGTGATTTGAAGAATGAGGGTACAGTCACCCCTAAGCAGCATCCCTCTCCTTCCCTGGACTGCATTCTCTGGTCCTGCCTACCTTCAGCTTCCCAGCCCCAATGCCCACCCTGTCCCCACTCCAAGGTGGTGATTTGATGTTGGCCCCAACCTGGTCCTAATTCTGTAACTCCCAAGGCAGTATCCCAGTCTCTCAGGTTTGACTCCCATAAGAGGATATGATTGGCTGGCTCAGCGGCCTAACTCGAGAGCCACCCAATCAGCAACGGAAGAGGCTCCAGGGCCTCGCCTAATCACCCTCCCCTTTTCCAGGTGCAGGCTGAGCTGCGACGGAAGTGGCGGCGCTGGCACCTGGACGGCCTTCTTGGCTGGGGCTCCGAATACCAGCATCCCGGAAGCGACAATGGTGTCACAAGCAGCACGCAGGTCTCCATGCTGACTCGTGTCAGTCCCAATGCGCGCCGCTCTTCCAGCTTCCAGGCCGATGTCTCCCTGGTCTGAACAGCTAGGCGCCCAGGGCAGCCTTCTCGCCCCCACATGCCCAGGGTGACTGAGGGCAGAGGTCTGCCCTGGAGCTGCTAGTCCCAGCTCTAGGCTCAGAGGCTCCCGACTTCCTTGGAAAGCGCAGCCTTTTTTCCTGCCTAAGGAAGGGCCAGAAAGAGCTGGACGCTACAGGATGTGGAATGGAAACCTGTCGTCAGTTTCTGCCACTAAAGCCCCTCTCTGCCATTCAAGGGTAGGGAATCCGTCTACTCGGACTGACCCTTGGTGTCTCTCCTGATCGATCAATCGGAGGAAGGCAGTTACCATCCTCAAATGATGTTGGTATGAACTGAGAGGAGAAAGTTCTTGCCCAGAAGGGTCACCCACCGCCAGCACCTCCACAGTGCCTGAAATTCCACCATTGCTGTCTCCATCCTTTGGGTTAAACCTTGCCATTCCCACATCTCTTTGAAGATGCATTGCCCCTTCCCACCAGGGCCTGCTCTCAGCTGGAGTGAATTTCTCTGCCTCAAGCAGTTTCCGTGGTGAGGTGATAACGGTCCCAGAAATGGTTAAGCAGAGAAGGGGTGTGAGAAGAGCTTGTCACCTTTGCCCAGGGTCAGCCAAGAGGAGGTAGGTAGAGCACAGTTGTCACTGAAGACAAGGGAGCAGATACAGTAGGACTAAGAAAAAGGCTTAGAGAGGAACAAACAAGATGGCGGATCAGATGGAAGAAAAGGGCTTAGAAACAGTAGGGGGAAGTTGACAATGTCAGGCAGCAGAAGATGACTCCAGAGTCATTGCCCAAGCTTCCTGTAAACTTGCAAGGAACAGGAACAGGACAGAGATGCCAAGTTGATAAAAAGAGACCAGAATGGGCTGGGGAAAGCTCAGATCTACCCACCAAACTCATTCAAGGCCTTGTTCTACCCACTACCATCCCAGGACCCACCGCTAAATAACAAACTCAGCCCAGCAGCCAGCAAAGGCTCCAGTTCAGTGGTCGCTCAGGAGAAGAGTGACTAGAAGCCACTAGCAGTGACAGCCCCGGGCATGAGCATTTGCCCAGCATATCCAGGAGTGGCAAATGCCTTCGACCTGACTTCACAAGTACTCTGTGTCCTGCCCTGTGCATGTCAGCTGTGGGATAGAGAAGGAAGCAGTTCTCCAGCCTTCTCAGCTTCCTTACTTGCAGGTCAATAGTGTCTGGTGACTTCCAATGAGATACCGCCCTCAAGTTCCAGGGAAGCGCTGCTGGTGGAGAGCTGGATGTGGGGCTTGAGGCACCAGGAGCTTCCAGACCCTGAGGGTCTCATGCCCCTGCTACTCCAAGGCCTGGGAGATAAGAGGAGTCAGACAATGTGTCTGTTCCGCTCACCCATCTAAACAGGTTACTCACCCTTCCTGATCTCTCTCTTTCTCTCCCTCCCTACTCAGTGCTTCCCCCAAAACTGGTTCCAGAGACCTTGTCCACTCTCATAGACCTCAGAAAGGTCCAGAACACAAACAACGGTTGTTATTGTTGAGCCAGTTCCGACCCAATTCAATCACTTTTTTTAGACTTCCTTTAGGATCATGAGCAGGTCATGATCTTGAGACCTGAGTTTCTCCACCTGCAAAATAGTGTAGGGTAGGGAGTTCCCCACAACCCTCCTGGCTAAGGTTAGGAAAGGAAACCAGCATATGAAGGGGGACCCCCAAATACTCTGGGGGCTGAAGGCATGCATAGAGGATGGATGCTGTGCAGGGAACTAGATCTGTAAATTGGAGGGGTTCCTTCTCCAGAAATGAGCAGTGAGGCTGGGGGAAGGGAAGTAGAAAATCTGGAAGTAGGGTGCATGCAGAGGACAGGGCAGCACCATGCCTCAGAGGCTGCCTGAGCTGTGTGGAGCCGCATAGGGCTCCCACACTGAGCTGCCCCTGGCCCATCCACCTTCAGTGTGCCATGGCTTCAGGGTAAAGCCGAGACCCCCGCAGAGAGGAGCGGAGTTACAGCCAAGAGGTTGTAGTGTAAATGAAATGTAGAGACCCAAGAGATGGGCAAGAAAAGGGAAGAGAGGTGGGGCCCTCTAACCAAGGAAGGGACAGGAGGTGAAAAGTCCAGTGAAGCCAAAACACAAACCTGGAGCAGTAGTTGCTGTGAGTAGGCATTCCAAGCTGGGAACAAGCATGGAGTGGGGGTGACCTTGAGCAGGATTCCTAGTCCCCAGTCCCCATCCTAGAGTCCCTCTCCTACTTTGCTGGATACTTGTCAGTTCAGGTCAGTTTATCTCTGCTGCCACCTGGTGGGTGCTTCTAGGCCCTCACCACGGTTGGCCTAAGTGCCCCAAGACCCGGTTTCAGGCCTCTGGTCAGGAGGTGATGTGACAGGGCAGGTCTCTACTCTACTCAGTTGCATCTGAGAGTGAGAGACAAGAGAGAGGCAATTGAGGCACAGGGTCAGCCTAGGGGATAAGGAAACCCAGGTCCTGGGCCTCATACCAAAACCTAAATCTCACTGCACCCTGGGATCCCTGCCTCAGATCCAGCGGTGACCCTCACTATAGCCTGCCTCTGATTCACCACAGGCTAGGCCTTGGCCTTTGTTCAGATTGAAACTCATTCTGGATTCCGGCCCCTGAAGGCAAAACCCAGTTAACTCCGGTAGACGCCGCTTGAGCAGATCTCCCACCCTAGCACTGAGAGCCACCATCACGTGTGGGTGATTTCTGCCACGTGGGGACACAGGCTGTCACAGGAGAATGGCCAGTCTGCCTACAGTCAGGATAGGTGGCATGGGGTGGTCTCTGAGGACTAGGTGGGGGTCTCTGGGTCCCAAGGGAGCATGACGGTGAAGGGCAACTGAATCCGGGCGAACAGTGCCAGGATCCCTTAGCATAGGGAACACAGGAGGCTGAGGGAGTGAGTGGGTTTGAGCTGGCTCCTGGCTGCGCTGCTGGGCCCCAGAGGCAGGCTTGGGAACATTGCCTGTCCATCATCCAGGTGAGGAAGGTGGGAGCTGCTGACCTGGTTTTGCATGTGCTGAATGCAGTGTCCGGGGAGTGCCCCAAAGCTGTTGGAGTCAGGACCTAAAGTGGCAGGGCCTAGGTCGGGGCTGAGACCAGGACAGCCATGGTGTGGGAGGGGGTGGTGCACAGGGGACCTTTAGCCCCAGGCATCCTCTATCTGGCATGCTGGGCAGGGGAGGGGTGAGAAGGCAGTGTCAGCCCCTCGGTTCCCACCCCTCAGCAGGGTTTTAATGAGCAATGACCCAGCCTCCCTCCTAATGTGGGAACAGGAACTAGTCTTCTCTCTCCCAGGGGACAGGGCCAGAGCCACAGCTGGCTGTCATTAAGCACCCTGCTCAAGCCAGGAATGGCCGAGATATTAATAGCAAGGAGACACAGCCTCCCAGGAAGAGGAACAGTAACCTCTGCAGCTCATGGGGAAGAAGAGGACAGGCCAGGAGGCTATCCTGGAAATGCCCCCGTCTCCACACAGACTAGAACAGCTAGGGAAACCAATGCCTAGAGATTGCTTAGTCTTGAACCCAGTTCTCCAAACCCCCGAGTCCAGCTTCTCCCAGCGTATGTGCTGTCACAGGTGAAACTGATTGGGAGTGCCCTCTGCAGGGGATACAAGAGTAGCAGACCAGGTTGTTACAGTTAAGTTGTTCCAACCCATAGTGACCCTGGTTTCCAGGGAGCGGATGATGGGTTTGAACCACTGACCTTGAGGTTTGAAATGACATTGTGGTCCAGCGCATTATCCTGCAGCGCCACACCAGGACCCTGATTTTATCTTTATTCTTTTTTAAATTAAGGTGAAATTCACATCGTATGAACCATTTAAAGTGAATGATTCCTTGACACTTGGCACATTTACAATATTGCAAAACCACCACCTATTGCATTCCAAAACATTTCGTCACCCCAAAAGGAAACCCCAGGCCTGTTAAACAGTTGCTCCCATCCCTCCCTTCTCCCTGTTCCTTTGTCTCTGAGGGGTTACCTATTCTGAGTATTTCATGTAGATGGAATCATACAATCTGTGACCTTTTGCATCTAGCTTTTTCACTTAGCATAATGTTTTCAAAGTTCATCCACATTGTAGCACATAGGAGTACAGTTTAAAATTTTGATATTTTGTTCATTATGTATTTTTTCATTCATTCATCATTTTTTTAATATTGCATTAAAATATTATTTATCTTGAGTACTGAATTTTTTGGTGCCCTCATATATTTTGTACCTCACCCTGATCCCAGCTCACCTGGGATTCACCTCTCCCAATCCCTAATGCACCCAGAGCCCCAGCACCCCAAGTCCTGGGATATTGGGGCTGGAAAGACTGGAGAACTCTGGACCAAGCTAGCTCAACAATGTTATCCATCACACGCCTAGGTGGTCTACTCTGCAATCCTCGGTATGTTAAACTTCTTCCTCATTCATTTCCTCGTGAGTGCAAGATGGCTGCCAGTGCCCAAATTTCATGTTTTCCCAGAAGCCTGTCAATTGCCAGGGAGGAGAATTTCTCGTAGCCCATCCCCATTAATCAAAAAGATAACTGGATACACCTGAACCTAACCTGCTGCATGCTCCCCTCAGGTTCTTCAGTCAGAGTTAAGCCACATGCCCAACCCCTGGCTTCAAGATCAAGGTAAGCTGACCTGCCAAGAAGGAAAAGGGGATAGCTGTTGAGTAAACAACTGACAGAATTTTACTCCCAGTCTCTTTTGGGGATGTTTCTTTGAGTAAATGTGTGGTCTTTCTGGTTTGTTCCATCTGAGCCTAGTGATATAGCATATGGTGAAGGGGGTGGGGGAAGCGCAAATTAGTCATGATCCAGTACAAGAAGCAGAAGAAGCCTAAGGTATTTCATGCAGAAAGATTTCATGTGGGAAGTTAAATGTAGGAGGCCTTAGAGAAATAGAACTTAGGACCCACTTCCCCCCTTTATAGTCAGACCACCACAGCTGCCACCTTTCAGGAAATCACGGTCAGTGTCTCAAGCCCCATCTCCATTAGACTAGTAACAAGAAAGTGGACGGAACATAATGTTTTACTGCTGCAAAAACTCGTGTCTGCCAGGCTCCCCCCACCCCACATCCACCACCATGCTACGAATGGTCTTCACCCCACTTCTGCCTTCCTCTCATGAATGCATCTCTCACATTGCATCCAGATCTCTAGCAGCAAAGGGCTCTTGGAGGGTTTCCTGCAACACAGAAGAATGTGGAATGGGCTTGAGGGGTGCCGAGTGATGATAAATCATTGCTAGCATAGGAATCTGTGGTGGCATTGTGCCCATTTCCCCCAGAAAACAGAGATTGAGATTAGAGTCTGCACTCAGGAAGCAGGAATGTGGAACAGAGAAGAGTGAAACAGGGAAGTAGGGAAAGCCAATGCAAAGGTGTTACTGATCTGGTCACTGCTGTGGCAATGGGAACTCATTTCCATTAGGACTATCTGAGGAGCTGGCCTCAGAATGGTCGTCCTGAGGAATAAAAGAGAGGAGTGTTAACCGCTGACCCCCCATGCCCATAGCTCAGGATTTTCCCATGGCAAGTCCTTCAGACTTTCAAGTTTGCAGTGTCAAGAGGGTCTCTGTCGGCATCTTACACATGGTGTCCAAGGAACTTGGGGCAGTGATCGATATGGTACATAGGGATGATGAACTTTCAGGTTAGTCCTATAAGAAGTTGGCAAAGGTAAGCCAATAGGCTATGAGGCAGAGGGTATTATATAGGGGTCTCATGGCAAGGAGTTCTGGTAGCGTAGTTGTTACGAATTGGGCTGTGAACCTCAAGGACAGCAGTTCAAAACTACCAGTTGTTTCACGGGAGAAAGATGAGGCATTCTGCTCCCGTAAAGATTTACAGCCTTGGAATCCCTGTACAGGGTCACTATGAGTCAGAACCGACTCCACGGCACGTAACAATAACAACAATGGTGGCAAAGTAGAGACGCTTCTTATCTGCCCTCTGCAAAGGGGTCTTCATGAATACTCACTGCTCTTGCTGTTGAAGCCTGTGGCTGGAAAGCCTTTGTAGTCTGTTCTCCCCAGGGCTTGCTTCACTCTGGTCCCTTAGGTCTCAGCCATGCTTCTATCCAATTTTGGGTGGGAGCCGCCCCCACCACCTCTGTGGTGGGCTCACCGCAGCATTCGCCATGGCAGCAAAACAACAGCACACTAGGTCAGCACCTTCTTCATACCTCGTAGGACACATAGGAACTTCTAGTTCCCCTCTAGGCCTCTGGGTGCTAGCCTGGAGCGGCCTGGAGTGCTTACTCAGGCCTTCTTGCCCCCAAATCCATAACATCACTGGATTTGACCCATGGGGCCACCCTAAGTGGGCACGGGCTACCAGGGGAATTGTTTTCCAAATGCAGAGTGGGAAAGATGATTGACTCTATTTTCAGCTTTTCCATTTCCGCCCCTGAGGATCTCATCCTAGTGGATGACGCCAGAACGCATAATGTCTGACAGATTCTTGTCCTTCTCCTTTCCACCATTCACTGGTTGTGAGGTTGGGCTTCCTTCCATCCACCTAACTCCTATGCTCTTCCTTCCTGAAACCACATTCACCCTTCCATCCCTTCTCTGGAATCATCAGGGTGGACTGGCTTCCCCAAAACCCCACTACCCTTGAGTGGATCCTAAATCATACAGACCCTCTAGGGTAGAGCAGAGCTGGCCCCTGTAGGATTTCTAAGACTGTGAAACTTTGCAGAAACAGGCTGCCACATCTGTCTCCAGTGAAGTAACCGTGGATTTGCACTTCGAACCTTTCTATTTGCAGCCGAGCACTTTAACCATGACACCACTGTGGTGGTGGCTTCAGAGAAACAAAATATCATCAGTGAGGGAATGAGAACTTCTCCATTGGATATTTTCAGAGTATTGACCTCCCTGTATTCATCCAGCAAATACCGTGGGCACTGAGGATTCAGCAGTGGAGATGACTCATTGATGAGAGAAACTCCTTAAGAAATCAAACAGGGGGAAAGATGAGACTTGGAGTGGTCAGAGAAAGCGTCCCCAAGGGGATAACAGTTGCACAAAAGCAGGTTGCTCTCCTATTTCAGTAACAAGAGCATTTTAAGCCATTTGCATCAGAGAGGGCCTGGGCCAGTTCCTTGCACCTCTGTTCAGTCATCCAGTGCTGCACAGTGATTGACAAAGGATGGCTGCCTGGGTCTGGTGAAATCATGGTGTGCTTCTCAGTTCCATAGACGTCATCTGGGCGTGGAGACCGAGAGGTCCTCCTCCTCCACTCCACCCCCACCTCACCCCCCACCCCACCCCGCCCTCCAGCTCAGTGTCCTCAGTGCCAAGTGACAGAGAACAGACAGCTCTTGTGAAGACTAATATTTACTCTTCAAATGGGAGCTGCCACAGCCTGTTTCCTGTCCCTGTGGGATGGGGACAAGAGGAGGCACTTCAGGAGATAGAGGCAAACGGCCCAGTGGACACCAGCACCCAGAACAAGACAAAGTCTGTGAGATGGGGACAGCACGTTCCAAGCCCACATCCACCACGTCTCATCTTTGCTTGCATGCCTCCATGGTGGAACACTTCCTACTACCTCACCACTCTGGTTGGACGGCTCTGTGAGAGAGTTCATGCGAACGTTAGCCCTGTGTCCCTTACCCTTGACCCTTGCTCTGACCCCTGGGGTCTCAGGAAATATGCCTGGAACAACTCCTCTGGGTGATGGTGGTTCTGGTCACCTTCTCCCCTCCCACTACCCATCCCAGCTTCACTTCCTCAGACTCACACTCTGAGGCCAAAGCAGGCTATTTCTGGGCTAAGAGGAAGGATTTGCCTTAGGGGCACCTCTGTTCCCTGCAGCTGTGTTCCTTGTCCTGTGAGAGCCCTGCAGCTGAATGACTCTTATGGGAAAGAGTCTCCACCAGGGAACTACTGATCAGACAGCCTGGATCTGGAAGGAGAGTTCCCTGGGCAGGCATCAGAGCCAGCTTGTATCCTCCCACCTTCTCCGCTAGAGTCCCATCCTCTCTGCTCCCCATCCGTGCTCTCCCGTACCCCTCCATGACATCCAGAAGGAGGCCTGTCTATACTATAGCCGTGGCCTCTGCTTCAGTCCTCCATCTATCCACCTGGATAGATGGAGGACTATCCATCTATCCAGGTAAACCCTGGATATTCAAATACCCTGGCAGCATGTGGGACTTTGTAGTTGTTGTTAGGTGCCATCGAGTTGGACTGACTCATAGCAACCCTATGTACAACAGAACAAAACACTGCCCGGTCCTGGGCCAACCTCATAATTGTTGCTAAGCTTGAGCCCATTGATACTGCCACTTTGCCAATCTCTCTCATTGGGGGTCTTCCTCTTTTTCTCTGACCCTCCACCCTACCAAACATGATATCTGTCTCCAGCGACTGGTGTCTCTTGACAGTATGTCCAAAGTATGAGAGACGAAGTTTGGCCATCTTGGCCTCCAATGAGCACTCTGGCTACACTTCTTCCAACAGAGATCTGTTGGTTCTTTTGGCAGACCATGGCACTTTCAATATTCTCCTCCAACACCACAACTCAAAAGCATCAATTCTTCTACAGTCTTCCTTATTTACTGTCCAGCTGTCATATAAATATGAGCTTATTGAAAATACCATGGCTTAGGTCAGGTGCACCTTAGTCCTCAAGCTGACATCTTTGCGCTTCAACATTTTAAAAAGGTCATGTGCAGCTGATTTGCCTAATGAAATACATCGTCTGATTTCTTGACTGCTGCTTCCATGAGTGTTGATAATTGATCCAAGAAGAATGAAGTCCTTGACAACTTCAATCTTTTCTCTGTTGATAAGAAAGTTATTTATTGGTCCAGTGGTGAGGATTTTTGTTTTCTTTACATTGAGAGGCAATCCATACTGAAGGCTATGCTCTTTGATCTTCATCAGTAAATATTTGGAGTCCTCTTCACTTTCGGCAAGCAAAGTTGTATCATCTGCATATTGCAAGTTGTTAATGAGTCTTCCTCCAATCCTGATGCCATGTTTTTCTTCATATAAGCCATTTTCTCGGATTGTTTGCTCAGCATACAGGTTGAATAAGTATGGTGAAAGAATACAACACTCTTGCCCACCTTTCTTCATTTTAGAGCACCAAAAGACAGATCTGCCCAAACTCGAGAATCCAGGGCTGGTCAAACCCTAGTAGGCCCACCTGATTCTCCTAGAACTCAACCCTGACGGCTGCCTCTACCAAACCCTGGGGTCTTTCTTTCTTTTTAAAATATAATTTCTTATTATCCTTGAGTGGTACAAATACTTATGCTTGGTCAGTTGCTAACTGAAAGGTTAGAGGTTTGAGTCCACCTAGAGATGCTTTGGAGTCCTAGTGTGGAGCTGCAGGATAATGCACTAGACCATAAGTTCAGTTTGAACCACAAGGTCAGCAATTCAAACCCACCAGCCACTGCTTGGAAACCCTATACAGGGTCGCTATGGGTCGGAACCAACTCAACAGTACTTAACAACAATGACAGAGATGGTTTGGAAGAAATGCCTGGCAGTCTACTTCCAAAAACATCAGTCATTTAAAACTCTGTGGAAATTAAATGGGTGCAGGCACTGGTTGTGGTCCTTCTCAGTCTCAAGTTTCTGATGTTGCTCACGCTCATCCTTGAGAGGGCTCAGCTGTCTACATCTTCCTCCTTCCCACCACCTGTAGTTGCTTTCTTTCAACTCCGTGATATGTTCCAGGTGCACCTGGTCGAGGGCTCCATCCTGAAGAAAAAAGTGGCAGAGCTGCCCCAGGACCTCATCAATGAGGCCTGCTGGGATACCAACTCCAGCAGCATGAACCCCCAGAGTGTGGACCCCCATCTGCTTGGTGCAGCTCTCCTGGTGCTCTGAGGGCTTTAGCACCTACCTATTCCCGTGGCCACAACACGGCCATGGGTGTGAACCTCACCAACATGTCCAAAATGTGCTGCCAGTGATGACAGCATTACACCAATGACTGCAGAAGCACCAAACCTAGAAAAGATCTCCAACTGTAAAATGAAGCTAAGGGATTTTAGGTATTAAGTAACTTGAAATTCCAGAACAAGAATGTAGCTGTGTAGTAAAGATACCTTCTGGTGAATTTCCATGTATATGTCAAGACTTCAATGTAAAAGATGGAGTGAAATTCTCTGCAAGTGGAGACCTTGCATATGGAAACATTAAATTGTCACAAACAAGCTCAGTAAGTCACTGGGTTATGAACACTGACTCGTATTTGCTCTTTAATGTTATATACATTTGCCCTCACTTTGAAACAGTTAATCCAACCCCTGTTGTTAGTACCATGAAGTCAGTTCCAACTCAGAGTGACCCTGTATAGGGTTTCCAAGAGGCCGCTGGTGGGTTTAAACCACCAACCTTGGTTAGCAGTCCAGTGCTTATCCTACAGCGCAACAGCAATCCCTAAGCATAACAAATCCTTCATCACAGTCATCTACACTTGTATATTCAGATTTTAAGTCATTGAAAAGGCCTCGTCTTACACTAAAGTAAGGTTAAATAAGAACCCTATGCTCCTGTTTCAATTTCCCTACACATTCAACTGAAGACGTCTACTTAATTCATTTGTAACCTGGGGACTGCCTGTAACGTCAGTGAAGAGAATGCTGTTATCATAAAGATGAATGAACCAGTTTGGATAAATTTTGCACTTGTTGTTGGTAAGTGCCATTGAATCAGTTCTGAATACTAGCAACCCTGTGCACAAGAGAACAGAAATATGTCTTGATTTCTTGTCTGCTGCTTCTATGAGTGTTGATAGTGGATCCAAGCAAAATGAAATCTTTGACAACTTCAATATTTTCTCCATTTATCATGATGTCATCTACTGGTCCAGTTGTAAGGATTTCTGTTTTCTTTAAATATAAGTTGCAACCCATACCATATCTTCATCAGTAAGTATTTTAAGTCCTCTTTGTTTCAGCAAGCAAGGTTATATCATCTGCATATTGCAGGTTGTTCATGAGTCTTCCTCCAATCCTGATGACACATTCTTATTCATAAAATCCAGTTTCTCAGCTTATTTGCTTAGCATACAGATTGAATAAGTATGGTGAAAGAATACAGTTCTGGCACCTTTTCTGATTTAAAAGCATTCAGTATCCCCTTGTTCTCTCCTAACCGCTGCCTCTTGGTCTATGTATAGGTTCCTCATGAGCATAATTAAGTGTTCTGGAATACCCATTAATCACAATATTATCCATAGCTTGTCATGCTCCACATAGTCAAAGACCTTTGTATAGTCTATAAGGCGTAAGTAAACATCTTTCTGGTATTCTCTGCTTTCAGTCAAGACCCACCTGACATCAGCAATGATATCCCTCATTCACATCCTCTTTTGAATCTGGCTTAAAGCTCTGGCAGTGCCTGACAATCTTCTGTTAAAGTTGTTTTTTTTTAAATTATCTTCAGCAAAAGTTTATTTGCATGTGTTATTAATGATATTGTTTGATGATGTCTGCATTCCACTGGGTCGCCTTTCTTTGAAATGAGTAAAAATATGGATCTCTTCTAATATTTAAGCTAAGTAACTGTCTTTCAAATTTCTTGATATAGATGAGTGAGTGCCTTCAGTGCTGCATCAGTTTGTTGAAAGATTTCCAATTGTATTCCACCAATTACTGGAACCTTGTTTTTCTCCAGTGCCTTCATTGTAGCTTGGACTTCATCCTTCGATACGATTAGTACTTGATCATACACTATCTCTTGAAATGGTTAAACATTGACCAATTCTTTTTGGTACAGTAACTTTGTTTATTCCTTCCATCTTCTTTTCCTGGTTTCTGTATCATTCAATATTTGCCCATATTGTTGTTGTTGTTGTTGTTGTTTGGTGCCATTGAGTCAGTACCAACCCATAGCAACCCTATGCACAGCAGAACAAAACACTGCTGGATCCTGGGCCAGCCTCACTATTGTTGCCACGCTTGAGTCCATCAATGCTGGTACCTGACCAATCCATCTCGTTGGGGTCCTCCTCTTTTTCTCTGACCCTCCACCCTACCAAACATGATATCCTTCTCCA
>NW_006408642.1:3120174-3150929 GCF_000296735.1 Chrysochloris asiatica
TCATGATCTACACAATCGAAAGCCTTTGCATAGTCAATAAAGCACAGGTAAACATCTTTCTGATATTCTCTGCTTTCAGCCAAGATCCATCGGACCTCAGCAATGATATCCCTCATTCCACAGCCTCTTCTGAATCCAGCTTGAACCTCTGGAAGTTCTCTGTCTATGTATGCTTGCAGCTGTTTCTGTATTACCTTTAGTAAAACTTTACTCACATGGGATATCAAAGAGATTATCCAATGATTTCTGCATTCCATTGGGTCAGCTATCTTTGGAACGGGCACAAGTACTTTGCCCATAGAATCCTTCAATATTGCAATCCAAGGCTTGAATTGTTTTCTTCATTCTTTCAGCTTGAGAAATGCTGAGCATGTTCTTCCTTTTTGTTTTCTGACTGCAGGTCTTTGCACATTTCATTATACTTGACTTTGTCTTCTCAAGCTACCCTTTGAACTTTCCTGTTTAGCTCTTTTATTTCCTCATTTCTACCACTCCCTTTAACTTCTCTACACTGGAGAACAAGTTTCAGAGTCTCTTCTGACACACATTTGATCATTTCTTTCTTTTCTGTATTTTTAATGACCTTTTGCTTTCTTCCTATATGATGTTCTTGATGTCATCCCTCAGCTCTTCTGGTCTTCAATCACTAGTGTCTAATGCAGCAAATCTGGTTTTGTGATGATCTCTAAATTCAGGTGTGATATGTTCAAGGTCATATTTTGGCTCTCGTGGACTTGTTTTAATTTTCCTCAGCTTCAGCCTGAACTTGCATATGAGCAATTAATGGTCTGTTCCACAGTCTCCCCTTGGCCTTTTGTGTGTGTGTGTGTCTGATGATATTGAGCTCTCTTCCCACAAATGTAGTCAATTTGATTTATGTATATTCCATCTGGTGAGGTACATATGTATAGTTGCCTTTTCTGTTGTTTAAAAATGGTATTTGCAGTGAGCAAGTTATTGGTCTTGCAAAATTCTATAATGACCATGTTAACTATCACATAATTCACAATAAAACATTTTAAAAAAACAAACAAACAAAATTCTATCATGAGATCTCTAGCATCATTTCTATTACCAAGGCCATATTTTCCACTATAAATCCTTCTGCTTTGTTTCCAGCCTTTGCATTCCAATCAGCAGTAATTGTCAATACATCTTGATTGCATGTTTATTCAATGTCAGACTGAAAATATTGGTAGAATTCTTCTATTTCATCATCACTCGCTTTAGTAGTTGGTAGGTAAATTTGAATAATAGTTGTATTAACTGATCTTCCTTGTAGGCGTATGGATATTATCCTATTACAGACAGCATTATACTTCAAGAGAGATTGTGAAATGCTCCTCTTAAATTGGTCATTCCCAGCATAATAAACTATATAATTTTCTAATTCAAAATGGCCAAAAGCAGTCCATTTCAGATCACTGATTCCTAGAACATTGATCTGTATGCGTTCCATTTCATTTTTGACATCTTCCAATTTTCCTAGGTTCACACTTTTTACATTCCATGTTCTGATTATTATTGGATATTTGCAGCTATTTCTCCACATTTTGAGGTGTGCCCCATCAGCAAATGAAGGTCCTGAAAGCTTTACTCCATTCATGTCGTCATGGTCAACTCTACTTTGAGAGGCAGCTCTTCCTCATATTATTTGTGCTTTTCATCCTGAGGGGCTCATCATCCAGCACTATATCTGATAATGTTCCACTGCTGTTCCTAAGGTTTTCCGTGACTAAACACGCAGAAGCAATCTGCTTTTCCTTCTTGATCTGAAAGCTCAACTGAAACCTGTCCACCATGTGTGACCCCACTGGCATTTACAACACTAGTGGCATAGCTTCCAGCATCACAGCCACACACAAGCCACCACAGTACATGACCTTCTTTACAAAAGACACTTCATTCTCTCCTATAGTGATAACTCAGTATGTCTGCCAATGTACCCTTTTTTGTAAAGCATAAAATTGCTGATATGGGACACTTAAAGTACTATTTGGCTCCCAAGATTGAGGATGAAGAAGAATCTTAAACACATTTAATCTGAGAAAAGAAAACAAAGGTCTTTGAAAACTACTTCTGAGATGCCAGCATGTACTTAAGTCTATTACCAAACTTGTGTCTCTCGTACCTCTGAGTACATACATAGATAATATTTTCTGTAAATAATCTATTTTTCTCTACAGTTTAAAAAATAAAGTCCAAAACCACATCTGCTTGTTAACCTAGAAATAAATATTTCTGCCTTATTTTGAAATCTTCTTTATGCTTTTTAAACAAAAAGATCTGAATTCTAAATACTGTTTTGACAATGTGTTTTAAAATTTTTATGTTTCAACTTTATTGTGAATTGAGTGAAGGTCTACAGAGCAGATCATCAGCTTTACATTCAATAAATCATATATTTTGCTTCATTACATGACTGCAGTCCCCTCCATGTACCAACAGTTAACAGCATTTACCTCTAGTCACTATATTGCATTCCTCCCTGTGTCTCCCGCTACCTCACCTTTCCTCTGCTACCCTCCCTCTTGTATATTGCCTGCCCTGTCACCCATGTTAACATGTGTCTACCCTCTAGCCCATGAATCATTTTTCCTACCTACATCCCCTAACCATCACAGATTAAGTCTTTACAACATTGATCTCATACAATATTTGTCCTTTTATGATTGACTCACTTCACTGCATAATGTTCTCCAGGTTCAACCATGCTGTGAGGTGTGTTACAAGTTCATCATTATAAAAATGTGTTTTCAATTTAAATCATTATCTGAATTTCAAATGTTTTTTTAAAAAGCAACCCTATGGAAGACAGTTCTGTTCTGACACATTTGTAGTCGCCATGAATCGGGCTCAACTTGACTCAATGACAACTGGTATTTTTATCCCTGCACCTAATCCCCACACCCCTGGCCCTTGGTAGGAAAGCATTCTTGCAAAACATTTTATTTTGTGTCCATATTATTTATTGTATAGATGTTACTTCTCACTCAGCTATGTTTTTATTTGTTTGTTTTTATTATGAACTGAGTGATAGTTTACATGGGGGAACATCAGGTTTTTGTTTTGTTTTTTAATGTTTTATTGTGAATTATGTCATAGTTTACATGGAGAACATTAGCTTTACATTCATCGTATTGTATATCATTTCATTGCCATGGTTACAGTCCCCTCCATACATCATCAACCAACCAAAGGGTATATACCACAAGCTCACCACCCCACCCTCCCGCCCCCGGTAGTCAGCACACAGCCCCTCTCCCTCTCTGTGTCTAAAGTCCCCAGCTGCTCCATCCCTCCACGTCATCGTCTCTGCCTCCAGCTCAGGCATCACTGCTTCTCTGCGTAGGGTCCCACTCTCCGCTCTTCTGCTTCGATGGTCCCAGGGACCTCCGCTCCTAGACTGAAAAGTTAATCACTCCCCTTCTTGCTACAAAACGTCCAACTCCAAATTTCCAACCCTCACAATCAGTCCTGATAACAGTTATTCACTATTGTATCACAAGAGACCAATCCGCATTTCATTTCATCAGCCCCGCCTACACAGATTGGATACTACTCAGTGGAGATTTTACCTTCCTTCACGTCCTCTAAATCTAGGTTCCCTCTTGAAAGCTTGTAAGCCAGTCGCTTCTTGCCTTTGTAGACCCCCCATTTTGGGTAGCCAATGTCCAAGCTGCCCATCCCTGTCTACTCTGTGTATGGAGGGGGTGGGAATGATCCTTGCTGTAAAGATTTGTTCCCTCTTTTGAGCTACTGCATCCATAGGTGTAGGTCAAGTTCATCAAATTGTATCAGATTACTCTTTTTCCCTCTTTCTTCTTCTAGTTGAGCTCTGATCATCCAGTCATTGAAGCCAGGTCAAGTGGGTATTATCAGCATGTATTGGTGTTCTTGTGCATATGCCCTCTCTTCTTATCAGCTGGACACTTCACTCTCCACTCTAGTCCCCTGTGGCTATGTCACTGACTCTGGGCCCAAGAGTCCCCAGATCTTGCCACACTGTTGGCCAACCAGGTCTTCACCCAGGTTCACAGGAGTCTATTGAACATAATTCTGGGATTCACATTTAGGTCCTTAATCCATGTTGAGTTGGTTTTTGTATAAGGTGTGAGGTGCAGGTCTTCTTTCAATCTTTTGCATATCGTTTTCCAGTTGGAACATCAGTTTTATACTCATCGTTTCATTGCAATGATTACAATCGCCTTTGTGCATCATCATTCAACAGTACTTGCTTCCATTCCCTCTGTTTTTGTTGTTGAGGGGGGGAGAGGATGTACACAAAAACATTCAGGAACATATAATTTAAACAACAAAAGGGCACATTCTATAAGCCTGCCTCCTGGCTGCCAGCACTCAGTCTTTCTCTTTCCATGAGTCTAGAGTCCTCAGCTGCTCTCTACTCCATGTTCTCATCTGTTTCCATCTCTGGTGTCACTGCTTCTCTGGATAGGGTCCCACATTCTGCTCATGCTTTTCTCCCCTGATGGTGCTAGGGTCCTCTGTTCCTGGACTGTAAGATTAATTACTCCCCCCTTTATATTACAAAACTTCTACCTTTACAGTTGTGACAATCACAGTTAGTCATGGTAACAATTACTATTGAATCAAAAGAATCTTATCCCCATCTCTTTTCACCAGACCCACCTAAACAAGATGAAAACTATTCAGTGGGGACTCTACCTTTCCCTGCATGCTCTTAAACTCCTTAAAAACTTGTAAGCCAGTCACTTCATGCCTTTATCACCCCTCATTTTAGGTAGCCAGTGTCTAAGTTGCCCGTCCCTATCAACCCTGTATACAGAGGGGATAAGATTGATACTTGATGTGAAGAGTCCTCAGCTCTGCTTTTAAGATGCATTGATGCTCCAAATCTGGGACTTTTGCCTGCTGAATGATGCTCCCTGGTGAGCCTGCCCACTTTATCTGTCCCCAGCGGACACACAAGCTGCCTTCAGCTCTCCACCAGAACAAAAATGTTTCAGGGAACATCTGTCTTCAGACATGTCCCTTTGGAAATCTGTGTATGAATTTCTGAGACAGTTGCCCAAGAGCAAAATGCATAATATTCTCCAGATTCTCATAAGGTGTGTGCACTCATGTATGTATTGTGAGCATTTTTCTCCAGACTGACTGTTCCTACCAACACTCTCCCAGCATTGAACACCATCTTGCATCCCCCATGCGCCTTCTGATATTTGGTGTCATTAGCTTACTAAGTGACACCTGACTTCTGTTTTAGCATGTGTTTCTCATTATTTCTAATGACTTTAAGTCTCTTCATATGTTTATTAGCTTTTTGCGTTTTCTATTCAGTAAATGTCTGCTTGTTTCTCTACTGGGGTTGCTGTCTTTCTTGGCGATTTTCAGGAATTGTTTATATATTAGTCCCTTACTGGTTTCAGATGCTGCAAAATTACTTTTGTCCATTAAATCCTTGTGCATATAGTAATGACATGAATCTATCGTTTTGCCTTTAGGCTTGTGTTTGTTGCTATTTTTCATTTAACAAGCATTTTCTACCTATTTCATCTGAACAGTTTGTTTGTTTGGCTCCCTCATTTGATCCAGTAAAGTCTTGGGGCCAACTCGGCCGAACCAAGCAGCATCTCACAGGTAGATGCACTCAGGTGGCCCCTTCCTCTGTGAGCCTGTCCCTGCCATGGGCACTGCCCAAGGATGCATCACAACTGTCTGCTAACACTCTGCTACCTGGTCCTTTTCATCAAGGGTCCCGGTTCCAATTGCCATTGAGTCGGTTCCAACTCACAGCAAGCCCGTTACAGAGCAGACCTGTGTCCCAGAGGGTTTACACAGCTGTGAATTTTCAGAAGTAAATAACTAGACTTTTCTCTCAAGGAGTCTCTCATTACGTTTCAACTGCCAACCATTCAGACAGTTGTTGTTAGGTGCCATTGAGTTGGTTCCAACTCATAGATACCCTATGTACAACAGATCAAAAAAAGGCCCGGCTCTGTGCCATCCTCAGTTAGTACTTGAGCACGGAACCATTTGCATCACCCAGGGAATGTTTTCAAGGGGAAAGAGCTCAGAAAATAGAAAGGAACTCATCAGCCTGAAGCTCTTGTCAGCCCTCCTAGTCCTCATGAGCCAACGACTCCTTCACTCTTGGCAGGTACTGCCCAATGGTGAACAGTTCCTTGTACCTAGGTCAGGTGACAGAACTCTGGACTACAGTCGCTGGCTCTTGGCACCAGCCTCAGTTTCCCCATCTGAGCAATGAAGAGGCTGAACCAGATGGTGTTGAAGCCTCTGTCAACTTCCATATCCCACCAGAAGCCAATAAGTCGGATGTTTATTTTGGAAGTCTCTCTCTTCCTCTCAAAGATTTCTGACTCAGGACAGATGGTGTAGAGAAGCTTGGAGTGTGGATTCCCCAGTGAGTGAGAGATGGCCCGGAGAGGCTGCTGTGTGTTTCCTTTCTGGGATTATTATCAGCTGCTACAGAAATGGCCTTTGCAAAGGGCTGCCGGCCTGTGGGCTGGGAACCTGATGATGTGGTTGGTGGCTGCGCCCCCTGGTGGCCATCCCGTGCCGTGTTGTTATGTGCCGTGGAGTTGGTTCCAACTCAAAGTGACCCTATACAGGGTTTCCAAGGCTGTAAATCTTTACGGGAGGAGAAAAGCCTCATCTTTCTCCCACAGAACAGCTGGTAGTTTTGAACTGCTGACCGTGAGGTTAGCAGCCGGATTCGTAACCACTACACTACCAGAGCACCTTAGTACTCAGAGCCAAAAAGATGGCTGCCCAGGGGTACACAGTGCGTCTGCAGCACAGCCTGGCGAGAAGGCAAGCCTCCCAGCCCCCAGGACAGGGCTGACTGCCATTTTTACTCTTCCAAGGTCTTTATGAGACCCGTGATTGCATTCCAGAATCTAGAGGTTGTTGCTAGAGCACACTTGTACTTTATCTAGACTTCAGTGGACAAGAGGACTTGGATTTCACTGCTCTCAGCACCTCCGCTTCCACCTCCGCCTCTCAGCAGGTCCACCTCACACTGTTCAGGAAAGGGGCTTGTAACTCCGAATTTTCCACACAAGCACAAACACGCACGTTAATAAACACCTGTTTTTTATTTCCCAACTTCTTAAGCCGCCTCATTTAATTTATATATACATAGTATATAAATGGCTACGTAACATTCTTTACATACATTAACACACGTTTCAGTTTTACCACTGTGTGAAAGTTTATTAAAATGTACCCATCATTTCCTCAAAATAGATCTTTGTTATTATGTGAAAAAAGTAAGAATGAATATGCGGAATGGTTTTACACTTGCTAAATTAGTCTCGATCTTTTTTGCTCTTAGTAGAAAAGTCCACTAAACGAAATAGAATGTTGGTGATCAAGCCATCTGAATAATTTATTGAATACTATTTCTAAAGTAACCCCCAAATCACATAAATCTATGGGTTAGAGAAGGCCATGTGTACCAAGCACAGGCCGGGGGAACAAGATGGATTTGATCATTCTGCCGTAAGTATCAGGTGTTTGTGGACAACAACTCCACCATGGACACACACACAGCACGTGTTCCCATATCTGCCCCAGTCCCAGGTTTTACTGACAAGCCTTTTCCCACAGGTGTCCTGTCAGTGAAGTTTCCCCAGAAACAACCAGATAGGAGAGCAGAGCTCTTCTCATTTTTATCCAGGAAGGACCCTGAGGTTTGGCCCTATCAGCAGAACCCACCTTCCTGGAGTCTGTGCCTGGGAGGCAGATTCAGGGAGAGGGAGGGAGGCCTCGACCTTTCTGGAGTGTACGTATGAGGCCATTTACCCTGTGGTGCTGTAGGATAAGCACTGGACTGCTAACTTCAGAGTCAGCAGTTCAAACCCACCAGTTGCTCCTCGGAAACTCTATACAGAGTTGGAATCAACTTGACAGCTCACAACGTAACACTCTGCTTCCCTAAAGATTACCAAAACTCCACAGAGCAACTCTACTGTGTTACCTGGGGGCAACGAAGAGTCGGAATCAACTCGACAACACCCACTGCAATGTCGACTCATAGTGAAGTTCCCCATGGAGTTCCCAAGGCTGTAATCTTTATGGAAGTGGGCAGTCATGTTCAACAGACAGATTAGAAGCTCCCAGGGCTCCTTTTCAACAACAGCAGCAGCATAAAATGCCTGTTTTAAAAAGACCAGAGACAGGCCATGCAGCCTGAAGCATCAGAAGAACCTCCTATGTATCAAATGAACACAAAGCCTTTCTCCTCCTGCACAAAATGGACTCAAGCCAGCCTGTCAGGAACAGACTACATTTTATGACCATTTCCCAGATGGGGGCAGTGATTCTGACAACTGTCATCCAGAACTGAATGAAAGAGTCAAGCAAAGCCTATCTCCAGGCCTTCGGACCGGGTGACACATACACACCTTCTTGCCTCATTGATTAAGAGCACACCTACTCTTTCTCCTTCTGCCATTATCATCACAGAGAAGACACAGTAGTCCCTCCCTGTAGCCATGCAGGACTCAGTGTAGGGACACATGGAATGTGAAAAATGTCACAGCATGGCTTTGGTGGGCACAGCTGGTGGCCAGTAACACTCACACTCCTGCCTAACCCCACCTGCGCTGCCATGTGCAAACAGGCCGGTTCTCTGAAGTCTTACAATAAGCGGGCGATTCCTAGAAAGAACAGCAAACAGCCCAGGCTAAAAGCTCAACGTGCAGCCTCAGAGGCCAAGGGGAGTTCTGCCCCAACCTGACCTCTATTTCCTGGGCCCCATAAGCTGACCCTGCGGCTAGCTGTCATCTCTGCTGCTGAACAGTGCTGACCACCAAAGTGCTGACCACCAGAGTGCTACTCCGTCCAGACCCAAATGATACGTATGTACTGGAGGCTCCCCGACCTGATCAAGTGGAACTATAAGGTAGGTGGCTTTACAGTCTCCATGCACAAAGCTGCAACATGTGGAACAGAGGAGCTCAGGTGAAGCTAAGAGATGATGAGCTGCTTTCAGCTGAGCACTCTGCCAGAAACCCTTTGCCTATCAAAGAGCTTTAAAACTCACGATGCATGTGAGCAGAGTTCACAGCTAGCAGCAGTGTATGACTGAGAAAACCAGCAGCCTGTGGTCACAGTCCTTCCTCTGCAATGGTAAGACTCTAGCAATGAGTGGGACTATGACGTCAAACATGCCCCCGTGGTCTCTACCCAGGAGATGGACATCCAAGTTCCACATGTCCCCTTCATAAGGATACCTGGGGAAGGGGAATCCTTTGAGCTTTGGCCCTAGTTGGGAAAGCCTACCCAAGGGCACTAAGAGGGCATATAAAACTCAACAGCTCGGATGCTCAATGATCTTGCAGCATCTGGTACCAGAAGGCACTTAGAAGGTTCTGTTTTCCATGAGTCCATCTATTTCCAGATCTAGTTTTATGAGGTCAGTTGGGAAGGTAGCACTTAACAACTGGAAAAGCAAAGAAACTAGAACATCGGGGAGTACATGGTGGTGTAAGAGTCACTCCTGGGACTTGGAGCCAATTTTCCGATGTCAAGGATAAAAAAAGACCAACTCAACCCTCAGCCTGGGTTTTTGCTTAAACTAAATCTTCAAAACTTCTTCCTTACCATTGAGTCTCTTCTGTTTCGCTGGAGTTAGGTTAAACAATGTGCTGTAGCCATCGTTTTGTACTATGATGTTTTTCTAGTGCATATTTCCCCTTTGTACAAGAGGGAATCTCACACCCCAACACATGTTAGCTGATTAAGATCACATGCAACCAAGTGGGAGTAACGCCTCCTCAGAGAGCATTCAGCAGGAGAGACTTGGTGTCAAGTCCCGTTCTTTACTGCTTGCTGAATGTGGACTGAGGGTCCAGCTCCTGATCATCAGGACTATAAGGCCACCCACAAAAACTAACATCACATGGGCTTGAAAAGAAAACCATTCATCTTTGAGCTGTTCTGATAAAGCTTTTTTTTTTTTTGGGGGGGGAGTGTGCTTACAACTTAAAAGCACACAAACTTTGTGTGTGCTTTTCATCCTAATAAACCACCTCTTTTAAGTTATCTCCCAAAGAGACTTTAAATTCACCTGCTGCAGACCATATGCAGATATGAAATCAATGGAGGGACAGCTCTGAATTTTACATCTAAGGATGTAGCCAATATAATTTTCATAGCCAGATACTTCATGTGTGATTAAAAATAGAAAATCTTATTATAAGAAAATAAGGTTACTATGGCAACATCTTCCCAATACAGTTCCCAGACATTTATTCTTGTTTTTCTTAAAGTAATACCAAAGTACCTCCATAACAAGACACCACCAGTGTACAACTAAATTGCCTAAAAGTGCATTTCTGCTTTTCCCACCTAATCAATAACTCTTGCAATAATTTTCAATTTTTACAAGCTGTAAAAATGGAATTTATTATTTATCAAGACCACATAATCCACAGAAAACCATTCCGGGCAATAGTGGTTAAGCTATTGAAACTCTAGACTTTCATTAAGAACAAGTCAAAAGGCAAAAAAAACTTCTGAAATGGCCTTCTTAGTACTGGACAACCCAAGGTGAAATTTCTGGAGAGCTAAGGGATATTATTCAGACTTACGCTTTGTAAGGCTATGATCAATCCATTAAAAAAAAAAAAAAAGCAGTAGCCTTTTGGATTACGAGGTTAATGATATTGTTTATGTAGGTGTTAAGTGCTACCCTGTCAGTTCTGACTTATAGCGACCCTATATAGGGTTTCCAAAGAGCAACTGGCTCTGGTAGCGTAGTGGTTACGAATTGGGCTGCGAACCTTAAGGTCAGCGGTTCGAAACTACCAGCCGCTCCGCGGGAGAAAGATGAGGCTTTCTACTCCCGTAAAGATTTACACCCTCGGAAACCCTGTACAGGGTCGCTATGGGTCGGAACCGACTCGACGGCACTTAACAACAACAACAAAGAGCAACTGGCGATCTTATGATCAGCAGTCCTGTAGTTATCCTACAGCGCCACACCAGGATTCCAATGAAAGTGCTACAAAGCTTAAAAAAAAAACAGCTTGTTAACGCCAACTCAATGCTTGCTCATAAAAATTTAAAAAAAAATGAAGCCCTTGATTTACTGAAGATTTTTGGGAAAGACTGGCTATAGAGGAATAATTTATATGAGACGCCCTCTGTGTATAGGGACTGGGATCAAGTATTCTCATCATTAAAATGATGCTATTGGAATTGGCTGCCATCAGCAGCCTCCCCCAACAGTACTTAGAACATGCCACTTAGTCTGTGCCATCCATCTACTCCAGCGTGTGGACAATTGCAAGGAATCCTGAAAAACTCATTTCTGTTCATGCTTATAGTATGACCTAATAGCGCTGGCTACTCAATTATCAGATTTCACACATAACCTACAAATCAATACCAAACATTTCTGTAACCTCTATCTTTAACGTACATTCCTGCCACCACAGAAAGCTGTAGATAAATTAAGGAAACTCAGCTTTCTTCATTAACCATTTTCTCAGCTTACATTTGTTCTCAGCCTAAATGAAGATAAATTCCATTTATATCCAAAATATATTTAAATATTCCAAAGGTATCATATCGGACCTAAGTTATCAAAAATGTAAACAAAATTTACCTACCTTATATTTACAGACCACATTTTGAAGTTTTTAGGTCACCCTGTACTAACCTTTTTAAGAAAACTAACAAAACCACAGTTAGACTAAACAGCTGATTTGGATTTTAAAGCGTTTCCTTGGGGGCTGAGGGAGTGGGGAGACAAGTGCCAATTACCAGAATGAGTGTAACTGAATCTAGTGGTTTATTGCATCATTCAATCAGAAGTCCACTCTAATCTTGCAGCGATGCTCTTCCTGAAGGGCTGCACATCCCACTGCCCTGAGGCATGTGCTGCAGGTACACTCAGCGCAAAACCAAGGAACACTCTGTGCTTTCAACAGCACCCAGGAAAAAGCCCAAATCCTCGACTTGTTGGTCTAGTTTGGATGATAGGAACTTCAAGGGTGGAAACTGGAGAAGTCGAGTCGCAGAAAGGGAAGCAGATGGATCTTCAAAAGAAAATCCACAGATCCATTCGGCCCACAGGGGCGGTGGCTTCATACTCCACAGTCAGACTGCTTCTCCTGAAGCTGCCTGGTCAGTATCTGATGGGAAGACAGAAAAGCCACTCCGATGTGGAAAAGGATTTGCCAGAGGTTCCTCAGCCCGTGCAGGTACATGTTGCCCAGGCAAATACACAGCAGCATCAGCACCACCTTCACAGTCCGGGCTGGACTATAGAACAGGTACAAGTAACACTGGAAAGACACCACAACAGATCCGATCAGAAGCAGGTGTCAGATGCAAGACTTACCTCACCACCACCACCCACAGTCATTCTCCTATTAAATGCAGTTCCACTGAGGTGATGCTTGGACCCACTGGAGAGGTTGCTGCTAGCCAGTGGACAAGCCACACCCGGGGAACTGGAAGACAGAAGTGATATGGGCGCCACAGGAGGAAGGAGTGCACGGCACTCTTGAAAGAAACTGAACGAATACAGGCAGAAATGCACAGACCGTGGGGCTGTGGAGAAAAGAAGTGGAGGTGAGGGGTAGACAGCCAGGCCAGAATACCTGAGAACATGGACTGGCTTCCAAATGAAGGTTTCCCTTAGGGAGCCGTAGAGCTGGGGAAACTCTAGCCATGACAGGCAGGGAAAGCTGCTGGAAGGCAGCTGAGGGGAACCGTGCGTTTGCTATTTTGGTTTCATCTGAGGCACGACTACAGAGTATCACTGCTCCCTAGATGCCCTCCCATCTGCGCTTCAAAGGCATTTCTGAGTCAGGGAAAGGGAATACAGCAGGGAGAGTGATTGGTATGTATTCTGTCACACCTGATGGTGCAACATTTAAGTGCTCGACTGTAAAACAAAGGCTGGTGGTTCAAACCTACACAGCAGCTCTATGGATGAAAGTCCTGGATAGGGCTTTCTATAAAGATTATTGTTGGGAAGTGCCGTCGAGTCGGTTCTGACACATAGCGATCCTGTACAGAGTTCCCGAGGAGCAGCTGGTGAGCTTGAACCACCAACCTTGCAGTCTGACGCATTAGTCCACAACGCCATACCAGGACTCCAGATAGGTATACTGTTGTTGGACTACAGCAGTTCTATGGTGGTTATGGGCCGTGGAGTCAGTTCCAATTCATAGCGACCCTGTACAGGGTTTTCCAAGGCTGTAAATCTTTACGGGAACAGAAAGCCTCATCTTTCTTCCACGGAACAGCTGGTAGTTTCGAACTGCTGACCTTGCGGTTTACAGCCCGATTCATAACCACTACCTATGGGGCAGTTCTACTTTGTCATATGGGGACACTATGAGTTGGAATAGATAACTCAATGGCACAGGACAATCAACAAACTGGTCTAGGACATAGAGGTGACCCAAAGGATTCATGGATTCTGTGTTTACAAATTTTTCTACTCACTAAAATTTATTTGTAACCCTCAGAATATTTGTGTCACTTTTGGGGTCATTTTTGGACATACACAGAGTGGCAATAAATTAAAGTCACCCAGTACTCCCAGCAGATTCCCAGCAAATTCCAGCAGAATTTGAACAAGGAGTCACTCTCACTTCTTGTTTTAGCTCTCATAAACAGATGGCCTTTTTGCACTCTATTTAGTGCATCACATTTTTGTTGGTAATTTCACTGTTTAAAACAGACCCTGAAATGCTGTCTAATGTTCCTAAGGATAGGAAGGCTGAGAAGTGACTTATGGAGAAAGTACAGGAGCTATAGAAACTTTATTCTGGCATGAGTTCAATGCTATGAATCAACAATAGATAAAACATTTAAAACCCACCAAACCTGTTGCAACTGAATCAATGTATTACAAACTAGAATTGCTCCACTGGACTTTCTTGGCTGTAATCTTAAGGGTGAAGGACTAGTCCCTGGAGAAGGATATCATGCTTAGTAAAGAAGGTCAGCAGAAAAGAAGACCCTGTGATGGATTGGTACGGTGGCTGTAATGATGGCCCCAAATACCATGATCGTGAGGATGGCTGAGATGGGAAAGTGTTTTGTTCTGTTGTACATACAGTTGTTATGAGTCAAAATATCAACAACAAAAATAATATCTAAGGAATATTGCCAAGCCTGTCTATCTTAGTGCTGCTAGGTGGGTTTGAACCACCAACCTTTAGGTTTTACACACAAGTGTAAACTGTAGGGGGACCTCACTGGACTGCAGGTCACAAGGTCAGCAGTTCAAACCCACCAGCTGCTCCTTGGAAATCTATCCAGGGTTGCTATAAGTCGGAACTAACTAGGCAGCCCTTAATAACAACATTTAAACAGAGTCACACATAAAACAAGATGATGCATTGACCAGTTGATGAAAACGTGACAAGAGACTCACAGGAACCTAGCCCTGTGTTTTTCCCAGGAACAATGGTTCAGCATTTGTCTGCAGCAACTTTATAGAAAGTAACTACTGCAACAACAACAACAAAAAAACAAAAAACAAGAATCAACTGTATATGCAAAACAATGGGAGTGTCCTGAGAACAGGAATGAAAAACAAACAAAGGAATACCAAGTATGCAGAGAAATTATTAACATCCTAGCCCATGTAGAGGATGTGGGAAGAGAACTACAATCAGTTTCAATTAGAATTCATTCTGCCTATTGTCATTAAGTGCCATCGAGTCAGATGCAACTCACAACCACCAAGTAGAGGGTTTCCAAGGAGCTACTGGTGAGTTTGAACCGCTGACTTGTGGTTCAAACCAACGTTGCAGTCCTGCGCTTATCCTACAGCACCACAAAAGAAGTCTCATTCTGCCTTTAAGGGAATCAAAAGATCCTTTCTCTCCCACCTCTTAAGTATACAGTGTATTTGAAAATGACTAAATGATAATCAAAGCTGTTGAGTTAATAGCTAATTTTTTGTATCATTTCCCAAGATTTGAGTCAGATGGCATTACTATTAAAACCAGCAACTTTTCCATGCAACCTATAATGTTCCATATGATGTCACCTCTTTGGACAAGGACTTTCTTTACTTCGGTTCCCCCACAATGGGCATGAGGCAAGACCCTGCTTCACAACTGGTCAGGCCTAATCCAATCCCCGCTGCAATCTCAACCCACCTTTCTTAGAAGAACCTCAAAACCAAACCCACTGCTGTCCAGGCAACTGTGACTCACAGCAACCCTAGAGGACCGGGCAGAACTGCTCCATCGCGTTTCTGACGCTACAGATCTTCACAGGAGCAGACAGCCTCATCATTCTCCCATAAAGTGGTTGGAGAGTTTGAAGTGGTGACCTTGTGGTTAGCAGTCCAATGCCTAACCCACAGCACCACCAAGCGCATTCCTTTCTTATGAGTCAAATCCAAATTCTTGGTTTCTGTTCTACTATTGCCAACAGTCTTGTGGTACTAGGTCACTGGTTTTCATTTTCTGAGCTCAAAAACTCCTCATTGGTCAAATGAGAGGACTGGGCAGGGTTCTTCCGCTAAGGGCTTGATATCATTCATGATGGAACCAAGAATTTGGTGGAAAAACAATAGATCCAGAAGGTTGCTCATACTTCCAACAGCAAAAAAGAGGCAACTCCGCTACAAGATGGCTCATTAATGGATCATTTACAGTGGCTCTAAGATGGACTCAAATACCATGATCGTGAGGATGGCAGAGATGGGGAACTGTTTTGTTCTGTTGTGCATACGGTTGTTATGAGTCAGAATAGCAACAACAAAAATCACCAGAAGATCAATGTTTCACCCACCTGGAAAATGCAGGCTACAAAAGGAATAAGAAAAGCGAGAATGTTTCCAATTTCTTCCTGGGCAATCTAAAATAGGTGTGGAGAACACAGGAAAGGGATTTTAGAAGAATGGAAACACATGAAGTACTTTATCCCTTACTAAGTCTGACATGGTTGAAAGTACACAGTCCCTGGCTGGATGTGTCCCTTTTTTGCGCCACATCAGTGGCTGACGTGCAACCTTCTTCAACGGCCTGGACACAACACTCTTTGTCTCCGTGCATCTGTGCTCAGCCCTCACTCCCCCCACCTCTCAGAATCCTGCTCACCTTTCAATACCATGCCTCCCTGAACCCCGGCCCACCTCCAGAAACTGTCCCCTCCTTAGCATCTGCTTTTCTCCACACAGCTAGCTTCCTCCTAGGCAGGAAGCATGTCTTAGCTATTTGTTGGCCAAACACCCATTCTAGTGGGTACATATGGACACTTGGTAGGTCATTAGTTAAAGAGCAAAGAAGTGGTTGAAAAGAATAAAAGTGAGAACCATACTACACACTGGCCAGAGACAGGATGTGGCAGCAGGTTTAGAACACAGTCCAGCGGCCATTCTCCATACAGGTCAAAGGTCAGTCTATAGCAGCCGTGTGTGTGGGAACATTACGACTCACTTTACAAGTAGCATATATCTGCTTATGCTTACAATGGTTCTGTGCTTTTTTTTTAAGAATTTGAAACACTTCACAATTTTAATCAACTATTTAAAAAAAAAAATTTAAATGAAAAGTTGCTTTGAGATGAGCAGGCTGGGAAATAAACTTCTCATAGTGATACACTTCTTTGACAAAGACACAGTGAAAAAACAAATACATGGAGTCCTGGTGTGGCACTATAGGGTAAGCAATGGACTTATCACCAAAAGGTCAGCAGTTCAAATCTACCAGTTGCTCCTTGGAAACCCTATACATAGCGTCATTATGAGTCAGAACAGACTCAATGACACTTAACACAAACACCACCACTATATGTATTAAATGATGTATCTGAGTACAATGGAGTCGGTTCCAACTCATAGTGAGGACCTAGTATAGAGTGTCTGGAGCTGTAAATCTCTGCGGGAGCAGAAAACCTCACCTTTCTACTGTGATGTGTTACATGATATGTACTGTAAATGATACTATATCTATATTATAAAGTCAGATAATGAGGAAGTCTTTTCCCAGAGAATTAAGAACTTAAACCTTAAAGTCTACGAATCAATCTTTTTATTTATTTATTTTAAGTTTTTATTGTGAATTGAGTGATAGTTTACATGGGAGAACATTGGTTTTATACTCATCATTTCATTGCTATGATTACAATCTCCTCCATGCATCATCATTCAACAGTATTTGCTTCCATTCACTCCGATTTTTTTTGGCAGGGGGAGGAGATGTACACAAAAACACTCAGGAATATATAATAATTTAAACAACCAAGGGCACATTCAAGCCTGCCTTCTGGCTGCCAGCACCCAGTCCCTCTCTTTCCGTGAGTCTAGAGCCCTCAGCTGCTCTCTCTCTCCATGTCCTCATCTCTGCTTCCATCTCTGGTGTCACTATTTCTCTGATTACAGTCTCACATTCTGCTCATACTCTTCTCCCTTGATGGTCCTAGGGTTCTCTATTCCTGGTCTGTAAGATTAACTACTCCTCCCACTTTTTGTTACAAAACTTCTACCTTTACAGTTGTGACAGTCGCAATTAGTCATGATAACAATTACTGCGAATGAATCTTTGCTCCGGGTGAGTAACCCAGCCACTGGAGTGAGTACTGGGGGTCCCAATGGCCCTAGAATAGTCTGACATCTTTGCATCACATTGTCTATTTCTTACCAATAACCCAGAAGACCCCTGTTTATAAACGACAATGGACTCCCATATTTGTTCAACTTACTACAACGGTTAAAATGAAAAATAAAAATTTTAATTAATACCATTTTAAATCTCATGAATAAACTATATCCCAACCAGTCTTTTCTGTCATGCATCCTTCCATCTGAACTTCCAAGATGAGGTTACCTGTAAAGAATGTTCTACAAGGTGAATCCCACGAATGAGGTTCAGAGCAGCACACATGATGTTGAGAATCAGGGAAAGGATTCCCAAGGCTGTCACTGGCTCCATTCGGAAATTAGGAGCTTCACAATATAAAAAAGAAAGAAAGTAGCTAGTAAAAATCATTTCCATACAAAAGGAAAAACAAGACCACTCATTAGACTTCCACTAATAATAGGTGCATGGTGTTAAACACAAAATTACAAACATTATTAACTGAGAAAAGAGTAGAAGTTAAGAGGGAAGGGAGAGGGAGTGGGCAAGAAATGAAGGACAAAATACATCTGGGAACCTGAGGATGAATTTCGTCCAGAAATAGGCATCCTAGACAAGCACAGGTTTTTTAAGTGTGTAATTTCCTTTCTGTTTAAAGCAGTGGTTCTTAGCTGAGGCGGTTTGGCATCCCAGGGAACATCTGTCAATGCTGAGGAACAGTTTTGGCTGCCATAGAGGGAAACAAGGGTGCTACTCGTATCTAGAGGATAAAAGCTGGAGATGCAGCTATATACACATCCTAGTGCACAGACAACCACCCAGTGCAAATGGCAATGGGGTTAAAGATGAGAACATCTGGTGGAAAGCTATTTCTTATGCTGTCAGAGAGGATTGTAGCTTTATGTGTACATTGGCTGTCACACTTCAACCCGCAGCTTGTAAAACGCTTCACTCTTTCTGAAAAGGACAACATTCAGTGTCATGAGTACGTCTAGAGAAGTCGCCCAAAACACAATTTTTTAATTTCTGAAATAATTTGGGAGAGGAGGAAAACATTATGAAAGCTACAAGCGGTTTCTAAAAAGACAATGATACGAGATAATCATTTTATCTTTAAAGAGAATTGATGGCATCTATTCAGGGTCACACTGAGGCATTAGCAAAAAAGAAAGCTTCAGGAATTGACAGAACACCAACTGAAAGGTTTCAACAAACTGACGCAGCACTGGAGGTGCCCACTCATCTATACCGAGAAATTTGGAAGACAGTTACCTGACCAACCAACTGGAAAAGATCCATATTTGTGGCCTCTCCAAAGAAAGGTGACCCTATAGAATGTGGTAATTATTAAAACCAAGGCGGAGTCCGAAGACAACATGGGAAAAGGGATATCAATGCTGACATCAGATGGATCTTGACTGAAAGAAGAGAATAGTAGTACAATGTTTATTTGTGTTTTAGTGACTACGCAAAAGCATTTGACTGTGTGGATCATAACAAACTATGCATAATATTATGAAGACTGAGAAATCTGGAACACTTAATTATGCTCATGTGGAACCTGAACACAGACCAAGAGGTAGTCATTTGAACAGAACAAGAGGATACTAAATGGTTCAAAATCAGGAAAGGTGTATGTCAGGCTTGTATTCTTTCACCATACATATTCAGTCTAAGCAGATCACTTGAGAAGCTAGGCCTATATGAAGAAGAGCATGGTATCAGGATTGGAGGAAGGCTCATTAACAACCTGTGATATGCAGACAACAAAACCTTGTTTGCTGAAAGCCAAGAGGACTTGAAGCATTTACTGGTGAAAATCAAAGTCAGCTACGAGTTTGGATTATATCTCAATGTAAAGAAAACAAAAATCGTCACAATGAGACCAATAAAAATGGAGAAAAGACTGAAGTTGTCAAAGACTTCATTTTATTTGAATCCACAATCAACATCCATGCAGCATCAGTGAAGAAACCAAACGACATACTGCTTAGGCAAATCTGCTGTAAAAGACCTCTCTTGAGTGTTAAAGAGCAAATAGGTCACTTTGAGGACTAAGATACATCTGACCCAAGCTATGGTACTTTCAACCTCCTCATATGCATGCAATGAATAAGGAAGACCAGAGAAGAATCGATGCAGTTGAATTACAGTGTTGGTAAAGAATACTGTACATATCATGGGCTGACAGAAGAATGGACAAATCTGTCTTTGAAGCAGTACAGCCAGAATGCTCCTTCAAAGGAGGATGGCAAGACATCATCTCACGTACTTGGACATGGTATGAGGAAGGACCAGTACCTGGAGGAGGACATAATGCTTGGCAAAGCAGAGGGTCAGCATAAAAGAGGAAGGAAGATCCGCCCCCCCACCCCCAATGAGACGCATGGACACCAGTCACTGTAACAGCTGGCTCGAACACAAGAAACATTGTGAGGATGGCACAGCACCAGGCAGTGATCCGTTCTGTTGAATACAGAGTCACCGTAAGTCAGAACAGACTCATGGGCATCTAACAACAATCCTGCCTTATGAACCACAAAAAGAGGTTAGGGTTAACAACACATCACAATATGGAGGATAATCACATAATACTGGGAATTGTGGCCTAGAGAAATGTACACATATTTTGTGGGGGGATGCGGAGGGCATACACTATCCCTACCCCCACTCCAAATCATAGTCTTCCTAGCAAAAAAATCAGTGCCCATTTAAAATGCATAATACCACCTCATTCATGAGTATCAGAGAGCAGGTAACTTACCAGGCTCCAAATGCACCTGTGTGTGACCATTCATCATCCCATTTGCCACATCTGTGTCCTCGAGGGTGAGACGTACTGGAGGCTGGTATTCTAGTTCCTCCTGAATTTTTCTGAAGCTGCTCTCTAACTGTGAGGATTTTACATAATTAAAATGCCACTTTACTTTCTGAATGATGCTATCTGTAAAAAAGAGAGTAATCCAAGCTAAGCATTTTCATCAGAATATAAGTCATTGTGAGCAGGCTTGTAAGCTCCGTGGTGACCACTTTGGTCTACTTGTGAGTGGAAGTGGGCGAAAGGCAGTAATGAAGACATGGGCTGAGATTGACCATGTTCCATAGACTCCTGTCGACTTTGAGCTGAGGGAGAGAAGAGGAAGCGCTGGTTGGTCTGAAGTTTGGGGAGACTTGGGAACTCTTGCGCCCACAGACACGGAATAGCCACAGGGGCTAGAGCTGAGAGTGAGGCGTCCAGTGAGATGAACTGGGAGCAGGTGCATAATAATGCCCAAACTTGCAGATAGTTCTCATTTGATATAGCTTGGATGACTTCATGATCAGAACTCAACTAGAGGGAGATAAAGAAATTTGATACAGGAAGCAAATGTAAATTGCTACAACTGGATGAACCTGACCTTTATTTATGGATGTAGTAGCTCAAAATGCCAACCAGAGGGAAGGAGTCTTCCCATCAAGGATCAAGCCTATTCCCTCAGTACACAGGGCTGATAGGGACAGGAAACTACCTAAAATAGAGGGTGCTATGAAGCCACGAATGGCTGCTTACAAGTTTTCAAGAAGGAGTTTAGTTTCGGAGGAAGGGAGGAAGGTTAGAATTCCTACTGAATAGTTTTAATCTTGTCTAGATGGGACTGGTGAAAGGAGATGGGACAAGATTCTTCTGATTCAATAGTGAGTAACACCAGAGACAGAGGCAGAGGTGATGACATGGAGAGATAGAGCCCCTGAGGGTTCTAGACTCATGGAAAGAGAAAGGCTGTGTGCTGGTGGGCAGGAGGCAGGCTTGCAGAATGTACCCTTTGGTTATTTAAATGATTATATATTCCTGTGTGGTTTTGTGTACATGAAAGAAAAAAAGAGGGAACAGAGGCAAATACTGTTAACCAATGGTGCATGGATGGGACTGTAATCATTGCAATGAAAAAAAACACGATTGGTTGAGTGCAAAACTGATTTTCTACAATGTGAGCTATCACTTAATACATAATAAAGGCTTTAGAAAAAAGAAGAATATAAGTCATTGTGCAAATTGAAGTTCACATTTCTAAACTAATGTTGGCTAGACACTAAGGAGTGTCAAGTTAGGTATAAAAGTCAAATGATTGCTACATACCAACCTTCATCTGGTCAGTCTCTCGAAATAGAATTATAACGTGATAGCATGTCTTTGGAGTCCTGGTGTACCACTGTAGGATAAGAACTGGACTACTGACCACAAGGTTTGGAGTTGTAAACCCATCAGCTGCTCCTTGGAAAGCTTAGACAAAGTTTGCTATGAGTTGGAACCAACTCAACAGCACTTAATAGAAGTATGTCTTCAGAGAAGGCACCAATACGTCATAGAAACATCAGTGTAAAGAGAGTAGGTTTACAATGGAATATTACTCAATCATGAAGAGGGACAAAGTTCTAATTAATGCCACAACATGGATGAACCTTGAAAACATTCTATTGCAATGAAATAATTCAGTCACAAAAAGGACAAATACTGTATGATGTCTTATATGAAATAAACTATATAGAAACCAAAGATTATTTGGGATTAAAGGAGGGAGGAGACGTTTAACTAGAAGTATGAGTCAGAATTGGTGAATGCTGTATTGTTTACCACCATAATAAAGAAAAAAAAGGAGCAAGAGTGATAGGGGCTTAAATCTTAGCTCAGCCACAACTCATAGTACAATCTTAGATAATTAGGGACAGTTAATTTAGACCTGGTTATCTCAAAAAAGTAAAAAAAATCTGAGTTAAAAGATCTCAAATGAATGTGAATATGTTGAGCAAATTGAGACTATACAGATGAAGGGCACTGGTTTTCATTCTTTTATTTTTGATGCTAATATTAATCCATTACCAACTCTTCACAAGAGTTTGAAGTTTCATATATACTGGCTGGCAAACAGAATCATATGTTAATTCTAATATCCATGTACTTAGATTCATATTCTACTCCCACTCAGTAATGGGAAAGCATGATGCCGGGAAAGGTCTCCTTCCAGAGCAAGCACAGCGCTTTGGAAGGAAGGCACATGCAAAGAGCACAAGTCCAGAAGGCTCCAGACTAACCGGCAGCCACGAAATGCTGCAGCTGCGAGCTCTCTGGGGCTGCACGGAGTCTTCACAGGAAGAAGCAGGCTGGGAGCTGTGGTTGGATTAAGGCCTCACAAGGAGACTGGGCAGAACTCTCCATCTACATCACAGGTCTTCTAGGCCGGGACCCATGTACTAGGAAGTTCCCTAGCACCTTCAGGTGACACCAAAAGGGGGTGCTGACCCTATCCCCGATGGGCCAGCTTGAACACCCCATTAGGGAATGTGAGGGCCATGGCACACTGCCAGGGCTGGCCTTGCACTGGCTATTTGTACCAAATGCCGCCAGCCCCTGGTTCAAGAGCATCATAGAGGCAGCAGCTGTTTACACAGAATGTCCCCCAACTCCCACCTCTACTGCCATTATCCCAAGAGCAGTGAAGAGCATGGCTGTGACTAACAAGCTGTATTCCAGAGCTCCTGAGCCTCTACAACAGGAGTGGGGAACCTTCTTTCTGCCAAAATTTGTCACATCATTCGTGGGCCTTACAAAATTATCAACTTTAAAATCAGCCTGCTATATTTGGTCAAACATTTAATTAATTCACCCCCTTTGTGACGGCTGGAATTGCAGTTGTCTTAGCAGGGCCAGACCACATGATTTCACAGGCCTTCTATGGTCCACGGGTCTGATGTTCCCCACCCCTGCCCTACAAGGTCTATGAGGCAGCTCCTGGTTAGAGAAGTGCTTCTCAAACCTCTGAGGGAAGGACCGGCTTGTTCTCATTGCCAAACTCTTGTAGACTGACAGATACTTGCATAAAATACACTTTGAAATATCACAACAATAACAAATTGCTATAAGACTTTCTAAACATGCTCTTCAGTACTCAGGCTTTGAGTACTTTCAGTACTCAGGCTTACTAAGGAAGGACAAGCTCACACATTACCCCTTTGAGTACTGTGCTCTAAGCAGGAGTTAGCAAACATTTTTTAAAGCACCCCATAAAATGAAGTAAATATTTTAGGTTTGTGGGACATCTGTCACACCTACTCAATTCTGTCATTGCAGAGCAAAGGCAGCCACAGACAATGAAGAGTTCTGTGGCTGCGTCCCACTTCTATTGACTAAATCAGGTGGCTGACCTGTGGGCCATGCTTTGCTAGCCCCTGCTCCCAGGAGCTGTGATGAATCATCTACACAGGTTCCCCCAGCCCACTCCTCTGTCCCCATGCTCTGCAGCGATGCAAAGCGAGAGTGCTAAGCCTTCAAGCTTCCCAGGCCACTTGGATCACTGTGAAATCTCCCAGGCTGTTTTTCAGTGCCGTGCTACTGCACATCCAATGCTTTTCCCTCCAAGGTCAAAGTCAAATCTCGACTCTAAGTCCTACACGTGCAATTCTGGAAGGGAGAACAAGAAATCTGAAAGAGGGTTACGAACCAAATTCGAGAAAGGCGTATGGCCTGGAGGCTAAGCCAATGCAGGTGGTGTCATAAGAAGCTGTGAATTCCCACCACAGGGTCTCCAGGAAGCAGAAGGCCATGGCTGCTGGACACTGGCGAGAGCAGATAGCCACGCAGGCCACGTCCCCCGAAGAAGAGAAACTGAAACAAAAGGGCAAGACATCTATGTTACTGGGAGCCAAAACCAAATAGCCAGTTGCCATGCACAGATTGTGATTCATGGTACCCTCATGTGCTGCAGAGCAGAACTGCTCTATAGACGCCTCTGGAAGCAGAGCATCAAGCCTGTCTTCCAAGATGCCTCTAGGTGGGTTTGAACCACCGACCTTTTAGTTAGTAGTCGAGTGCTTAACTGTTCATGCCACCCAGGAACTCCTTCTGGAAACTGTAGTGGTGGTGTTGGGGGGCCGTTTAGTCCATTCTGACTCATAGTGAGCCTGTACAGAGTTTCTGAAGCTATAAATCTTCTCAGGAGCATAAAGTCTCATCTTCCTCCCTTGGAATAAGTGGTAGATTCAAACTACTGACCTTGCAGTTAGCAGCCCAACTCGCAATCCACTAGGCTGATCCAGTGTATTCCCAGACACAACCTTGTAGCAGTTTGTGCATATGTACTTACTACATCTTCAGTTGAGCCATGGTAGCACAGTGGGTTGGTTAACACTGGGATGGTAACCACAAGGTCAGTGGTTCAAACCCACTGCAGGAGAAAGATGAAGCCGTCGGTTTCCATGATGATTTACTGTCTCAGATATCCTAAGGAGCACTTCGACTCTGTCCTATAAAGTCGCTATGAGCTGAAATAGACTCAGTGGTGGGTGGGTGGGTTCGTTCAGCTCAACTTTTTCCTGGGAGTGTACCTTTCTTACATAACTTCTAAATGGTCTAGCAATATTAGCCGCTGACAGTGAACAATTATTCTTATTTATTCATGCATGTTACCTTAGAGAAAATGAGTGTCAGACTTCTATGCATATTTTGAGAAAAATATTTCTTCTGTAATCTCCATTTGTAGATTTTCTAGGGTTAAAATCATCCTGGCATCCTGAAATAAGCTCTTTTTGGTTGAGTCTATACATATTCCTAAAGAGTCCTGATAGCGTAGTAGACTGATTGCCAGACGGGCAGCTAACCGCTAACCTACCGGTAGCTCCATAGGAGAAAGCTGAGGCTTTCAGCTCCAATAGAGATTTACAGCTTTGGAAACCCTATTGGGGGTTTTTTGTTGTTGTTAAGTGCCGTCAAGTTGGTTCCAACCCAGAGCAACCCTGTATAGGGTTTCCAAGGAGTGGCTGGCGAGCTTGAACAACCAACCTTGCGGTTTAAAGCAACTTTGTAGTCTCGCACATTAACTCACAGCACCACACCAGGACTCCTGGAAACCCTATGCACAGTGGCTGTAAGTCGAAACCAACTCAGTGGCACACACAACCACCACCATATATATTCAGACACATATGACTGTTGGAATTAGTTGCTAAAGGTGTATTTAGAACTTCTGTGCCTATGTAAAGTAAGACTGGCCTATATTTTCCTTTCTTGTACTGGCTTCATCTGGCTGGGGTATTAAGGTTATTGCTGTCTGATAAAACAAACAGGAGGGTTTCATTCTTTTTCTACTCCTTTTCAGACTTTCACACTATCATGTCAAGTTCTGGAGGCTCTAAATTCCTCTAGCTATCTGTGGTGTCTACTGACTCTCACTCATTACACAGTATTACTTTTATGCTTTCTCACTTACTGTTGAGAGCGCATCACTGTGGTGCTTCTTTATTTCCGTTGTTGTTGTGTGCCGTGGAGTCGGTTCCGACTCATAGCGACCCTGTACAGGGTTTCCTAGGCTATAAATCTTTACAAAAGCCTCGTCTTTCTCCCGTGGAACAGCTGGTAGTTTCGAACTGCTGACCTTGAAGTTTGCAGCCCGATTCATAACCACTACGCTAATCGTTTAATGCCTGAATTGTGGCACATTCCTTCCACAGTGGTTCTGCATTTACTCTGGCCACCAACCCCAAGAGTGACATCAGACTGGGACTACCACAGATGCTGGATCCTGGCTCAGGAATTTGTAGACTTGAGGGACAGTAAACACTAACTCTATATGAGGCACAGAATCAGGGTTTCAATTTCTTGTTAAGTGCTGTTAAGTCAGTTCCAATTCACAGAGACTTATATGGGGTTTCAGAAATTGTTTAATTTCTTAGGTGAGATTTTATTACTCCTTCCCATCCAAAGCCAAGGAGAAAGGAGTCTACCCTGTGTGTAAGGAGACTATTCCTCATCTCTCACTTCACTCGGGTTGTAGCTGATAAGAATCCTTCCCTGTAATCATGGGTCTCGGTTCCAACATTCCACCAACATAGGCCCAAAGGTCTCACTCCTCATGAGTTCTGCCACTCAGGCCCCAAATTAGCTATGAGGATCACGTCAGTGCCATGTTGTTGCTGTTGTTCTTAGGTACCGCTGAGTCAGCTTCGACCGATAACAACCGAATGCAAAACAGAACGAAACATTCATTAAAAACTGGGCCATCTTCACAACTGTTAGCTTGAGTACACTGTTGCAGTCACTGCATCAATCCAGCTCGTTAGGCGCCTTCCTCTTTTTCGCTAACCCTCTACTTTACCAAGCATGATGTCCTTTTCTAGGGACCGGTCCCTCCTGACATCACGTCCAAAGTACGTGAGGCAAAGTCTCACCATCCTTTCCTCCGAGGAGCATGGTGTCTATACTCCTTCCAAGGCAGATTTATCTGTTCTTCTGGCACTCCATGGTACTTTCAATGTGCTTCTTGGAAGAACCCAATTGGAATGAAGCAATTCTCTGATTTTCCTTATTCACTGTTCAGCTTGCACTTGCATATGAGACAATTAAAAATAATATGACTTGGGTTAGGTGCAGCTTATCTTCAAAGTGACATCTTTGTTCTGTAACACTTTAAAGAGGTCATGTGCAACAGATTTGCCCAGTGAAATAAATACATCATTTGATTTCTCGATTGCTGCTGCTATGGGTGTTGTTTATGGATCCAAGTAAAATGAAATCCTTGACAACCCCAATCTTTTCTCCCTTTACCAAGATGTTATCTATTAGTACAATAGTGAAGATTTTTGTTTTATTTACACTGAGTTGTAATCCATACTGAGGACTGTATTCTTTGATTTTTTTTATCAACAAGTGCGTCAAATCCTCTTCACTTTCAACAAACAAGGTTTTGTCATCTGCATCGCAGGTTGTTAATGAACCATCCTCTAATCCTGATGCCACGGTCTTCTTCATACAGTCCAGTTTCTAGGTTTATTTGCTGAGGTCAGGATACAATCCTGATGTGGACCTTTCCTGATTTTAAACTATGCAGCGTCCCCTAATTCTGTTCAAATGACTGCCTCCTCTTTTATGCAGATTGCACATGAGCTCAATTAAGTGTTCTGGAATTCCCATTCTTTGAAACATTATCCATAGTTTATAATTCACAGTTACATGCCTTCGCATACTTATTCAATAATGCATAAAGCACAAGTACACATCTTTCTGGTATTCTCTTCTTTCAGCCAAGATCCACCTACTGTCAACAATGATATTGCTTACTCCATGTCTTCTTCCAAATCCAGCTTGAATTTCTGGAAGCTCCTTGTCAATGGATTGCTGCAACCATTTTTGAACAATCTTCAGCACAAATTTACATGCAATGATATTGTTTGGTAACTTCCTCATTTCATTTGGTCACCTTTCTTTGGAATGGACACAAATATAGATTTCTTCCAGTCAGCTGGCCAGTTATCTGCCTTCCAAATTTCCTGGCATAACCTAGTGAGTGCTTCCAGTGTTTGTGTTTGTTGAAACATTTCAATTGATATTCCATCAATTCCTAGAGCCTTGGTGTTTTTTTTCCACTGGCTTCAGTGAAGCTAGAACTTCTTTCCATATCATAGTTTCTTGATCATATGCTACCTTCTGAAATGGTTGAAAATTGATCGATTCTTTTTAGTACAGTGAGTCTGTGTATTCCTTCCATTTTCTTTTGATGCTTCCTTCATCATTCATTATTCTCCCCATATTGTTGCTGTTAAGTGTTATCACCTAGATTATGACTCATAGAGACCCTGTATGTGGCTTCTAAGGGGCGGCTTTGGTGATTTTGGCCTGGGGTTAGCAGTCTAGTGCATATCATACAACACTGCACCATTGTTGTTACTGTTTAGTGCCATCGAGTTGGTTCCAACTCACGGTGAACCTATGTACGGTTTCCCAAGAAAGAGTGGCTGGTGAATTTGAACCACCAACCTTGTGGTTCAAACCGACCTTGAGGTCCAGTGCTTTATCCTGTAACGCCACACCAGGACTCCATAGAATCGTTCAATACTGAATTTTTTATTCCATTCTTCCCGTTTGAGAAATACTGAGTGTGCTCTTCCCTTTTGGTTGTCTAACTCCAGGTCATTGAACGTTGCATTATAATACATTATTTTGTCTTCTCAAGCTGCTATTTGAAGTTTTCTGTTTTGCTCTTTTACTTCATTTCTTCCATTCGCTTTTGCTAAAAGCAAATTTTAGAGTCTCTTCTGGCATCAGTTTTTGTCTTCTTCAGCTGCCCTTTGAGATTTTCTCCTCCGCTCTTTTACGTCATCATTTCTTCCATTTGCTTTAGTTACTCAATTTTGTTCCAAAGCAAATTTCAGGGTCTTTTCTGCCTTTTTAATGACCTTCTGCTTTCTTTATGTATGATGTTCTTGTTGTCATCCATAACTCTAGTCTTTGGTCATGCGTCAAATATGTTCTTTTTTTTTTTTTTTTTAATTGTTTTATTGTGAATTCTGTGATAGTTTACATAGAAGAACATTAGCTTTACATTCATCCTATCATATATAGTTTCATTGCCATGGTTACAATCCCTTCCATGAATCATCAACCAACCAGAGGGTATACCCCACAAGCCTTCCCCCTGGTCCTCAGCACACAGCCCCTCTCCCTCTTTGGGTCTAGAGTCCCCAGCCACTCCATCTCTCCACATCATCGTCTGTCTCCATCTCTGGCATCACTGCTTCTCTGGGTAGGGTCCTGCTCTCCGTTCTTCTCCCTTGATGGTCCCAGGGACCTCTGCTCCTGGACTGCAAAGTCAACCATTCCCCTCCTTTTGCTACAGAATGTCCACTTTTACATTTCCAATCCTCACAGTTAGTCCTGATAACAATTATTCACTATTGTATCACAAGAGACCTATCCCCATCTCCTTTCATCAGCCCCTCCTAGACAGATTGAATACTACTCAGTGGAGATTCTACCTTCCTCCGCAACCTCTGGATCTAGGCTCCCTCTTGAAAGCTTGTAAGCCAGTCACTTCTTGCCTTTGTAGTCCCCAACTTTGGGTAGCCAACGTCCAAGTTGCCTTATCCCTGCCTACCCTGTGTATTGAGTGGGTGGGAATGATCCTCGCTGTAAAGATTTGTTCCCTCTTTTGAGCTACTGCATCCATAGGTGTAGGTCAAGTTCATCAAATTGTATCAGATTACTCTTTTTTTCCTCTTCCTTCTTCTTCTTCTTGAGCTCTGATCATCCAGTCATTGAAGCCAGGTCAAGTGTGGGTAGTATCTGCAGGTGTGGGTGTTCTTGTGCATTTGCCCTCTCTTCTTATCAACTGGATCAAATATGGTCTTCAGAAGGTCTTTAAATTCAGGTGGGATATACTCAAGGTCATGTTTTGACTCAAATGGACTTGTTTTAATTTTCTTCAACATCAGCCTAAATTTGCAACAATTTGAATCCTGTGTATTGCATTTGGTTACGGTCATGTGTATAGTCACTGTTTATGTCGCTGAAAAAGGTATTTACAATGAGTAAGTCACAAGTCTTGAAAAATTCTATCATGCGATCTCTAACATCATTTCCATCACCAGTCATGTTTTGCAACTACTAACCCTTTCTCTTTGCTTCCAACTTCAGCATTCCAATTACCAGTAATGTTCAATGTATCTTGACTGCATGTTATATCAATTTCAGACTGCTGAAATTGGTAGAATTTTTCAATTTTTTCAATGGCTTTGGTGGTTGGTGCCTAAATCTGAACACTAGATATAGTAACTGGTCTTCTTTGTAGCCTTATAGATATTATCCTACCACAGCACAGTACTTCCAGATAGATCTTAAAATGTTCTTTTTGACAATGAATACAATACAAATGACCAATACAATTTGTCATTCCCAGCACAGTAAACCATGTCTGATTCAAAATGGCCAATATTAGTCTAATTCACCTCACTAATGCCTAGGATCCACTACTCATCTGTCCATTTGTTGTACTGTGGTGGTTTGTGTGTTGCTGTGATGCTGGAAGTGATCTCACTGGTATTGTGAATACCGACAGGTCACCTATGGTAGACATGTTTCCATGGAGCTACAAGACTAAGACAGACTAGGAAGAAGCAGGGGCAGGGCAAACCAATGGTTAGCCATTGGAAACCTGAACCGCAGCAGAACACAGTCAGATACCGAGCTGGAAAATGAGCCTCTCAGGCTGGAAGGCACTCAAAATATGACTAAAAGCTGCCTCCTCAACGCAGAGTTGACCAGAACGACGTAGATGGAGTTACACTTTTGGGACCTTCATTTGTTGATGTGGCCAACTCAAAATGAGAAGAAAAAGGTGCAAACAGCCATTAACAATTGGGATGTAGAATGTACAAAGTATGAAT
>NW_006408642.1:3153055-3164344 GCF_000296735.1 Chrysochloris asiatica
TGTTCTTGAGCACAGAGAAGCTAAAGCAAATGGAAGAAATGAGGTAAAAGAGCTGAACAGCAATTTTCAAAGGGCATCTTGAGAAGACAAAGTCAAGTATTATAATGAAATGCGCAAAGACCTGGAGTTAGAAAACCAAAAGGGAAGACCGTGTTCAGCATTTCTCAAGCTGAAAGAACTGAAGAAAAAATTCAAGCCTCAACTTGAAATACTGAAGGATTCTATGGGTGAAAAAATAAATGACGCTAGAAACACCAAAGGAAAACAGAAGGAATACACAGTCACTGTACCAAAGATAAGTGGTCAATGTACAGTCATTTCAAGGGGTACCATATAATCAAGGAATTATGGTACCTAAAGAAGATGTTCAAGTAGCTCTGAAGGCATTTACAAAAAAGCAAGCCTTTAAGAACTGACATAATACAACTTGAAATGTTTCAACACACTGATGCAGCACTGGAGGCCCTCACTTATCTACGTCAAGAAATTTGAAAGACAAGTTACCTGGCCATCTGCTTGGAAGAAATCCATATTTGTGACCATTCAAAAGAGAGGTAACCCATTGGATTGTGGCAATCATCAGACAATATCATTAATATCACATGAAAATACAATTTTGCTTAAATAATTATAAAACAATTGCAGCAGTATATCAACAGGGAGCTGCCAGAAATTCAAGCTGAATTCAAAAGAAGACATGGCACGAGGGATATCACTGCTGACATCAGATGGATCTTATCTGAATGCAGAGAATGCCAGAAAGAATGTTTACTTGTTTTTTACTGACCACTCAAAGGCATGCGATTCTGTGGATCACAGCACACAACAGATAACACTGCAAAGAATGTGTATTCCAGAACATTTCATTTTTGCTCGTCAGAAACCTGTACGCAGATCAAGACGCAGTCAATAGAATAGAACAAGGGGATACTGAATGGTTTAAAATCAGGGAATGTTTGTGCCAGTGATGTATCCTTTCACCACACTTACACAATCTGCATGCTGAGCAAATAATCAAAGAAATTGGATTATATGAAGAACAGGATGGGAAGAAGAGTCATTGACAAACTGCAATATGTAGATGGCACACAACCTTGCTTGCTGAAAATGAAATACTTACTGAAGAGGAAGGATCAAAGACCACAGCCCTCAGTATGGATTGCATCTCAATGTAAAGAATACAAAAAGTCCTCACAACTGGACCAAGGACATGATAAATACAGAGAAGACTGAAGTTGTCAAGGACTTCAATTTGCTTAGATTCACTGTAAATGTTCATGGAAGTAGCAGTCAAGAAATCACCTGATGTATTGCATTAAGCAAATCTGCTGCACAATACCTCTTTAAAGTGTTCAAGATCAAAAATATCAATTTGAGAACTAAGGTATGACTGACCCAAGCCACAGTATTTTCAACAGCCTCATATGCATGTGAAAGTCACACAGTGACTAAGGAAGTCCAGAGAACAAGTGATGCATCTGTGTTCGTAAAGAATACTGAGAGTACCATGGATGGCCAGAAGAACAAACATCTGTGTTGGAAAAAGCGCAGCAAGAATGCTCCTTAGAAGCCAGGACGGCAAGACTTCGTCTCTCATACTTGGGACGTGTTATCAGTGAAAAAAAGGAAGACTCCCGGTGAGATGGACTGATACAGTAGCAGCAACAGAGGGCTCACACATACTAACAGTTGTGAGGACGGTGTAGCACTGGGCAGTGTTTTGTTCTGTTGTGCACAGGATCGCTATGAGTCAGAACTGAGTCCACGGGACCTAACAATAGCTCGTATGCTGCATAAAGTACTTAAAATAGTGCCTGGCATACTGAAAGCACTCAGTAGTATTACCTATTACTATTATCAGGATTGCAACTACGTAATTCCTACTTCTCTCGGAACTCTATATTACAAGCAATTGCATACAAGGGGAATGTCAAAAAGTCCATGGAAAAATCCCCCGTTATCTTTCTATTTAATTTTTCCATGAACTTTTTGAAGTCCCCTCATAGTTCTCTTGTTACCTCATTAGGATTTCATTACTTTGAGGGATTCATTTTTCACTACATGGTTGCTGTCACATGATAATTGCTGATAAAACTAATAAGCAAAAACTTTTGGGGTCTGGTGACCTGGGCATTCCAGGGTACCCAGTGAACTCAGGGAGTGAGCATTCTGGGGGCTGCATCCTCACAGGGAGATGGAGGAGGGACTCTGACCAGCTAACTGAAGGCTGGGGGCAAGGAGAGCAGAAGGCACAAATGTATCCTCCTAAACAAGAGTTAGAATCCAAAACCCATTGCCAGCGAGTCGAATTCAACTCACAGCAACTCTGTCTATGATTTCCCAGACAGCTCATCTTTCTCCTGTGGAGCAGCTGGTGGGTTTGAAACAACAACCCTGTGGTTAGCAGTCCTACACGTTAACCCACAGCACCACCAGCGTTCCTAAGAGCTAGAAGTAGGGACTTTTTCTTATTTGCTCTGTTTTTTCATTCCCGTCTGGCCCCCTTCCCTATATTATAATCAAGGAGCTCTGGTAGCATAGTGATTACGAGTTAGGCTGCTAACCTCAAGGTCAGCAGTTCAAAACTACCAGCCATTCTGCAGGAGAAAGATGAGGCTTTCTGCTCCTGTAAAGATTTACAACCTCAGAAACCTTGTACAGTGTTGTTATGAGTCAGAACTGACTCCACACATACCACCACCACCACTGTATTATAATCTTCTCTCCTTCATTTCTTCTCCTTCCCTGGATTTAGTAGGAAAAGCAGCCACACTAAAGGCCTGAAAGCTGCTTGGACACAGGTACCCCAATGTTCCTAAGCAGGAGCTGCAGCAGCAATGCATCAGGCTTTGGGAAGCCCACTTCTCCCTGAATTCTGTTGTTGGGAACACCCACAAACTCACACCACTGTCTAATGCCATGTCTACTTTAAGCATACAATCAGATAATACATAATGTTACCTCCACGTGTGGTATTTATAACACAAATTTTGCCGGTGTTCGAGAAAAGTGAGTGTGTTTGCTTACTGCAGGCTGAGATCATGTCCTTCTGCCGACCCTCGACCTGGATAGCGGGCCAGCCGCAGGGCTAAGGTCTTGAGCCGTCTCCTGCAGTCCAGGAAATCTTGGGAGTGGTGAAAATCAGTGGAGGCCGAGAGGGGCAGTCCATCTCTCACCCGTACCACGCATGCAAATAGGATCATGGACATGGTCCACAAGAGAAGTCATGAGGACACCTGAGGAAACGAAAGACACCGTATTACACAGGGTCAGATGAGAGTGCCCGGATGCCCCCTGAAAAGTCCACTCTGGCTTGTCCAACCGCCTCTCCTACTACACTGCAAACGCCGCTTTTAGTATCTCCCTGTCTTCTGCTGCTGCGTCTCTCCTTACCCTCTTAACCCATCCTAATGGTCCCTTCTTCACTCCTCTGGTGACTCTCTCCCTCTCTAGAATCAAAGCAACCAAGAGGAGGGAGAAAGGAATGGAGATGCTATGGAAGCAGAATCAGAAGGGAACAACAGTAATGAAGCTAAGGGTCACAGGTCACAAGATGGTCCTAAAACGACAGGCAGTGCATGACATGGAAGCGTCAGGGGCTCAAGCCTAGTGACTAGGGAGATCAAGGACTGAGCAGCTTGGGATCACGTCCTCACAGGGAGCTGGAGGAGGGATTCTGGGCATCTAACAGTATGCTGGCGGCAAGGAGAACAGAAGGCAAAGATGGAGCTGATAGTATGTCCTGCATTTCTGCAAATGTCTGATACAGAGCCAGTCTTCAAAATGATGACTGAGTTCCTACAGATGGCTAAAGGAAGCCATGCAGCACTGTGTCACAGGAAAATACTAAATATTTGGCTGTGGTATGTGAGCACCACCAAAAAACCAAAGGAAGCAAGCTGGGGCCCCATGGCACCTTGACAAATCAGAAAATGGTGCCACTCTGGGTCAATATAGCCTCATGCTACTGCAGCTGACAAAGCTCTGGTTGTGATTTAGCCCCATCTGTTAACTCCATAGGGTGCTTGTGCAGGGCATAACCTCCACATCTGTACAGGGCAGCCCTGTGGCCAGTGGTTAGTGAAGTGGCCATCTCCTGACATTTCTAATGGGTCTTTCTATGCATTCACACTCATGTCACAGATCTAACAGAATGACCCTCATGTATACTGGTGGCCCTTTCTTAGAAAGAACTCTAGGGATGTAACCAGATTCATCATCTCAACTTTTGTGAGCAGCAGGAAAACGCAACCCCCCCCCCCCAGGAAGTACACTACTCTCTTCATCTCTGCCTCTGTGTGAATTTCACCTGTTCATAGTGCCTATTCCCCAAGCTCCCCATACTCAAGCCCTACCTCTGTCCTCACGGCCATCCTCTCTGTGAAACTTACCCAAACTTACCCAATTAGAAGTACTTTCTCCCTCCTTCAAGTTCCCACCGAATCTGCCTCTTTGTTCTCTCTTTTATTGATTTACCATTTCCACTACCTAAGTGTATATCCCAAGAATAAAGACAATACCTGTAATGAATGAATGATGAGTCCCATCTGACACATAAAGAAACTGCAATGGTATAAGAATGCAAAGAAGGCAAAAAGGACAATTTACCAGCCAACCAACCCTACACAGTCCATGTACACCATCCCCCCACACACACTTTGCTTGAGGGATAAAATTGTGAAAAACCTAGGAAAAATACAGAAATATTTTGACTGTCTCTAATCATGCAGGAGTCCTAGCGCGGTGCTAATAAGCACTAGAACCTAAGGTCAGGCTTTCTGCTCCTGTAAAGATTTACAACCTCAGAAACCTTGTACAGTGTTGTTATGAGTCGGAACTGACTCCACACATACCACACATACCAAACTCATAAGCTGCTCCCTGGAAACCCTACACAGGGTCACTATGAGTTGGGACCCACTCAACAGCACTTAACAACCACGACCATGCATGAATACCTTCTTGTTTCAACTTGATGGTGGTAGTGTGTTGTGGTGTCGGTTCTGACTCATAGCAACCCTATATAGGGTTTCCAATGCTGTATATCTTTGTGGGAGCACAAAGCCTCATCTTTCTTTCACAGAGCAGGTGGTAGACTCGAACTGCTGACCTCGTGGTTAGCAGCCCAGCTCGTAATCCACTACGCTACCCCTACCAACCACTCTTAGGAACAATAAAAATGTTTCCTAAAAGCTTTCATTCCCATTTGCAAAGGCCACAGTACTTTATGAGTCATCCAAAATATATGTAATATATTTTGACATTTCAAACTGGCAAAGGGGCTTGGGAAGTATTAAGGCCAATTTACAAAGAAACACACATTCCAATTCTCCTCAAGTTTGACATCATTCCCTACAAGGTGGGAACCTGAAGAGACTCATATTCCAGGGTGACAATTCAATTGTCACCTCCTCGGGGGAGTCTTCCTGACAGTTCTGACAGCACCATGCGCTTGTCTTTAACAAGGTCTGCATGGTTGTATTAAAACACATGATGATTATTCATTTGTATTTACGTGCCTCAGTGGCCTGAAACCTCGTAAGGTCGGGGACTATGACTCTCATCATAAGTCCTAGCATTCGGCAAGATGCTTGGCACGCAGCAGTACTCAAACTCAGTGACTAAATGAAAGAATAAATTCAGGTTTTAGTAAAACAGAGATTATAGTGTCTATCGGAACCAATGCAAAATCCTTCCACCCCCCTGTTGAGTCGATTCCTATTCGCAGTGACCCTATAGGACAGCATAGAACTGCCCCATAGTTTCCAAGGCTATCATCTTTACAGAAAAATGCCACCACTTTCTCCTGTGCAGTGGCTGGTGGGCTTGAACTGCTGGCTTTCAGTTAGCAGTCAAATATTTATCCACTGCATCTCAATGGCTCCTCAACACAAAATTAACAAACAAAAATATTTTCTATTCCTGCAGTACTGGGAAAGTGAGTTAAAAGGATACCTGAATTGTTTCTGGAGACTATTACTGTTACGAGGTGCCATCAAGTCAATTCTGACACATAACGACCTCATAGGACATGTAGAACTGCCCGTAAGGTTTCCTGGGCTGTAATCTTTATGGAATCCAATTGCCAGGTTTTTTCTCCCATGTGATAACTGGTAGGTTCCAACCAGACGAGCACAACTGGCCCCTGACTTCTGTACCCCATCATACCCTTAGCATCCCGTCAACACTACCACCAAGGCTTATTCATTCCCCTGTTGTAAGCCTCCTCCCTTACAGTCATGCACATGTGGGCACACATCCACGCACAAAAACCGCTAAGTTCCCCACACCAGTGGCAGGGCCGGGCCAACTGCCAGAAGCTCTGCAGGTCCTACAGCAGCCACCCAGCCAGTGGTAAGACTTCCAGCAGCAGAGAGCGAGGCAGGTGGTGAGTCACATGGCCAACAGCACTACCTTCCACATTTTGGTGTGGAGCTGCAGGATAATCACTGGATGGCTAACCAAAAGGTCGGCAGTTCAAACCCACCAGCCATTCTCAGAAACCCTATACAGGGCCAGTATGAGTTGGAACAGACTTAATGACACTTAAAATGCATAATATGAAAAACTAAAGAGTTATCAGGACAAACCCTGATAGATAAGTGGAGACTACAAGATCAATTAGAGACCAAGGCTTAGAATCTAAACAGTACCTCAACTCCTATTAAGAGCCTTATACCAAGATATATACACACTAAGGCCCAAAGAAAAGCACAGTGAATCAATGAGACACCAGAGAGTCAGAGACTGGAAAGAAACATAAGGCCAAACAAGCTATCTGGGGGTCGCAAAGGGCCTAAGAAACAGTGCACTGTTCTAAGGGAAAGCAGCATGCATTTCTACCAAGTGTCAGCTCCCTGACTGGCTGATAAGTCTGTTACTGAATGAACACATGAATCTAGTGCTGTCTTGCTGGAACACTATGCACACTATTATGTGCAGGCATTGTGCTAAAGCAATAAAAAAGGAAAATGGTACCTTTTCCAAGTGACAGTCATTGTTAGAACCAGTTCTGCTACTTTCTAAAGGACCTGGGAGTCCCCTCCAGGCTTTCCACTTCATCCATCACACCCAATAGCAATCAAACCTGCTTTTCCTCAAACACTGCCATTCAAGGCCAATAAAACTCCTGCTATTTCAGTTCTATCAAGTTGCTAGTACTACAAACTAGTGAAACCCGCATCCATCTTTAAAAGATTTATGACAGTTAACTGAAGATGGCTCCCTAGTATTAACTGTTGTGGTTAAGTGTTGTCGAGTCAGTTCTGACTCACAGCAGCCCTGTATAGGATTTCCAAGGAGCAGCTACTGAATTTGAACCACCAACCTTGCAATTCAAACGAATCTTGCAGTCCAGTGCGTATCCTACAGAGCCAAACCAGGACTCTAATCCTATAACTGTTGTTGGCTGTTGTTGGCTGCTGTTGAGTCTGTTCTGACTGATAGCAACTCTGAATAGGATTCCCAGAGAGCAGTTGGTAGGTTTGAACTGCCCACCTTGTGGTTCACAGACCAGTGCTGATTCTGCAGCAGTACACCAGAAGTCGCATCCTATAACTAAATTCCCTTGATTATTAACTAAATTTCATAATATAAAAACTCTTAAAAAGGAAGTCTCCAGCCCATATTGTTTCACTAGATAAATCAAGATTTTTTTTTTTTAAACCACCACACACAAAAAAGAATTAACACCAATTCTCACAATCTCTGTTAAATTATAGGGGAGGAGGAAGAAGCTAGTAGTATCCTGCTACCCAAATTAGACAAAGGCAGTACAAAAAACAAAAACTGTGACCTAATAGCTCATGGACCTATGTGCAAAAATCCTTAAGTATTAGCCAAAAGAGTTCAACAATATAATAAAAAGAATTAGACTCCATGACTAATTGGATGTGAGATTGATTCACTATTCTAAAATTAATCATATTAACAGACCAAAGAAGACAAATTCACAATCACATCAAATTGACGCAGAAAATACAACAGATAAACTTCAACACTCATTCATGATTTTTTTTAAACTCTCAGAAGAGAAGGAATTTCCACAACTTGATAAGAAGCAGCTACAAAAAGTCTACAGCTAACACCATACTAACAGGAAAAGATAATGTTTCCCTCTAGAATTGAGAACACTGCAAGAATGTCTTCTCTCATTGCAGCTTTTCAGCCCAACACTAGAAACTCGAGACACTTCAGTGAGGCAATGAAGTAAAATAAAAAGCATACAGACAGGAAAGGAGGAGTAAAACTGTTGCGGTATTTTCAGATGACTTGACTGTCTGCAGGGAACATTCCATGGAGACTACAAAAAGCTAACCCTATCCTGGTGTGGTGCTGTAGGATCAGCACTGGGCTGTTAATCACAAAATCAATGGTTCAAACTGATCAGCTGCTCCTTGAAAACCATATATAGGGTTGCTGTGAGTCAGAACTGACCCGATGGCACTTAACAACAAAGAACTAGTGAGTGAGTTCAAAACCAACCCAGATTACAAGATTAATATATAAAAATCAATCAATGGTATTTCTACTTACTGGCAATGAACATGTGCAAACTAAAATGCATTTTAAATGACAATAAAACTGCCATTTAAAAATTTTAAATATGTGGGTATAAACCTAATAAAATTTATGTAAGACTTGTACAATGAAAATGTAAAATACAAATAAAGGAAATCCAAGACCTCAGTAAGTGAGGATTGGAAGGCTTAACATAGTAAAAATGCAATTCTCCCAAAATGGAAATATGTTTAATGCAATGCCTATCAAAATATCAAGAAGTTGTTTTGTAGCTCTAGATGGGATTTTATAAGATTTAAATGGAAAGGCAAAGGAAGTTAAATAGCTAAAACAACTTTTGAAATACCAAAGTGGGAAGACCCACTCTATGTAGCTACAATAACCGGTATCATGTGGAATTGGCAGTGGGACAGACATATACATCAATGGAACAGAACAGGGAACCCAGAAATTGACCTACACAGTATAATCAACTGATTTTTGGCAAAAGGATTTAATGGAGGAAGAAGAGCTTTGTTTTGTTTTAACATATGCTGCTGGAGCAACCATGGGAGGGTAGGGGGGAGACAAACACTGACCTAAATCTCACACTTCATCTAAAAGTTACCTCAAAACACATAATAAATTTAAATGTAAAAAGCAAAATTATTAAACTTTTTTAGAAGAAAACATAAGAGAAAATCTTCAGGACCTGGTGCTAGGTGCAAAGTTCTTCAACCTGAGACTACAAGCACATTCCAGAAAAAAAAAAAAAGTGGGGGGGTGTCAATAAATTGGACCTTGATAAAATAAAAAACTTTTACCTTCCAAAAGTACTTGCGAAGAGAATGAAAACAGAATGGGAGTAAATATTTACAAACCACTTATTTGATCAAGGACTCATATCTAAACTTTTTAAGAACCTTCACAACTCAACCCCTCAAAAAATGACAAATGGTCCAATTCAAAAATAGGCAAAAGATATAGAGATATTTTACTGAACAGGATATATAAATGGCACAAACGCAGATGCAAAGATGCTCAACATCACTATCTATTAGGGGAAATGCAAATTAAGACGACAATAAGATATTACTATGTTGTTATAGGGTCAGTAGGAGTCAGAATCACTTCAACAGCAGAGTTTTTTTTTTTAAATCAGAACATTAATTTAAAACAGCGACAATACCAAATGCTGGCAAGCATGTGGAGAAAACGCATTCTGGTGTGGTGCTGTGGGTTAATTCACTGGACTGCAAAGACTATTTGAATAGTAAGGTTGGCGGTTCAACCTCACCAGTCATTCCTTGGAAACCCTATACAGGCTCATTATGGGTCGGAACCGACTTGACAGCAATTAACAACAACAACAAATACACTACTGGTGGGAATGTAAAACAGTACAGTTCCTGTGGAAAACAGTTTGTCAGTTTCTTAGAAAACTTAACATGCCCTTATCATACAGTTTATCAGTAGTTGTTGTTTGGTTCCGACCCATAGAGCTCCTGTATAGGGTTCCCAGGGAGCAGCTGGTGAGCTCGAATCAGCAACCTTGTGTTCCAAACTGACTTTGCAGTCCAGTGCATTAGCCCACAGTGCCACACGGGAACTCTTGTCAGCAGTATTCCTGAGCATTTATCCCAGAGAAATGAAAATGTATATCCACACAAAAACCGGTATACAGTTGTTCATAGGAGCTTTATTTATCACAATCCCAAACCAGAAACTACCAAAATAATGAATAATTAAACAAACTGTGATACATCTATACTATGGAATATTGTTGCTGTTGTCAAGTGAAATCGAGTTGGTTTCGACTCAGAGTGTCCCTGTATAGGATTTCTGAGGATTTAAATCTTCAAGGGAGCAGAAAGCCTCATCTTTCTCCAGCAGAGCTGGTAGTGGGCTTGAACCTCAGACCATGTGGTTCATAGTCCAATTTTTATTGTATGGAACCACCATGCTCCCCCATGGAATAATACTCAGCAATTAAAAGGAACAGACTTCTGATACATGCAACATCATGGATGGATCTCAAAGGCATTATGTTGACTAAAAAAAGTCAATCTCAAAAGTTTACATATATTCCATGTATATGTTGTTATTGTTAAGTGCCATCGAGTTGATTCCAACTCACAGTGACCATTTATATGACAGTCTCTAAATGACAAAATAAGAGAGATGGAAACCAGACATGTGGTTATAGGGATCTACTGATAACGGAGGAGACAAACATGGATGTAACTATAAAGGAGAAACGTGTGGTGTTAGACGAGCTACCTTGATTTCGGTAGTACCATAGCTACAGGGAGTCCTGGTATGGCACTATAGAATAAGCCCTGGACTGCTAACTGCAAGGTAAGGGGTTCAAACCCACCAGCCAATCCTACACATGGTCGCTGAGTAGGAACCAACATGATGGTACTTAACAACAACATAGTTACAGAAATCTACACATGTATTGAACTATATATACACTATACACCTATGTCAATTTCCTATTTTTGATACTGTGCTATAGTTGCATATTGTTGTTAAGTGCTATCGAGTTGGTTCCGACCCATAGCGACCCTGTATAGGGTTTCCAAGGAGTGGCTGGTGAGCTTGAACCTCCGACCTTGCAATTCAAAAGGCTTTGCAGTCTGGCACATTAACCCACAACATCACACCAGGGCTTCTATAATTAACAATCATTGTTGTTATGTGCTGTGGAGTCAGTTCTGACTCATAGCGACCCTGTACAGGGTTTCCGAGGCTGTAAATCTTTATGGGAGCAGAAAGTCTCATCTT
>NW_006408642.1:3164444-3184135 GCF_000296735.1 Chrysochloris asiatica
CCTGGATGTGTCACAGCCCAGATTGGGGCTCTCCTGCTGTTGGTAACTCAAGGTGGGGACAGACATGGAGCCTGGGGCTGGGCCCTGGGTGACTGTATCTGTCTCTTTCATCTGCCTCAACTAGTGTTCCTGGTTGTTGTTATTATGTGCTGTGGAGTCAGTTCTGACTCATAGCGACCCTGTACAGGGTTTCCGAGGCTGTAAATCTTTATGGGAGCAGAAAGTCTCATCTTTCTCCGGCTGAAGAGTTGGTAGTTTCGAACTGCTGACCCTGAGGTTAGCAGCCTAATTTGTAACCACAAAAATCTTCACCACTAGACCAATAAGCAGCGTCCATATAAATGGAGAAAAGATTGAAATTGTCAAGCACTTTATTTTGATTGGATCAACCACCAATACTCATGGAAGTAGCAGTTGAAATATCAAACGACGTATTGCATTAGACAAATCTGCTGCACAAGACCTCTTTAAAGTGTTCAAGAACAAATATGTCAGTTTGAGGACTAATGTGCACCTGACCCAAGCCATGGTATTTTCAATAACATAATATGCATGCGAAAACTGGACAGTGAATAAGGAAGATCACAGAAGAACTGATGCATTTGCATTATGGTGTCGGAGGAGAATATTAAAAGTACCATGGACTGCCAAAAGAACAAACCAGTCTATGTTGGAAGTACAGCCAGAATGCTCCTTGGAAGCCAGGATGGCCAGACTTCATCTCTCACACTTCAGACATATTATTAGGAGGGACCAGTGGCAGCAGCAGTGGGCTCAGGTGTAGCAACGATTTTGAGGTTGGCACAGGACCGGGCAGTGTTTCCTTCTGTTGTGCACTGTTATGAGTTGGTACTGACTCAGTGGCACCTAACAATGACACAGTTGCAAAAGATAAAACAAATGGGGGAAGCTGGGTGAAGGGTATACAAATCCCTCTGAACTAGCTTTATAACTTCCTGTGAATCTGTAACTCAAAATACAAATTTGAAAAGGGACTTCAGTACTGCTTACCTAAATCATGCTGTCACTTTCTTTTTATGTTTAAATGCCATATTTTAATATCTCTATTGTTGTTATTATTAAGTACTGTGGAGTCGGTTCCGACTCAGAGACCTTGCACAGGGTTTCCAAGGCTATAAATCTTTATGGAAGCAGAAAGCCTCATCTTTCTCCTGCAGAACCACTGGTAGTTTCGAACTGCTGACCTTGAGGTTGGCAGCCCAACTCGTAACCACTACATTACCAAAGCTCCTTTTTAATATCTCTCCTAGAACAAAAATCATCTTACGTGGTAATTCACTGCAGTTCTACTGATTTATGCATGACTGTGGAAGAGCACGTTCTGTAGTGAGCATTTTTATAACTACATGCCATTTCCAAACTGGAAGGACTCTAATCTCAGGGTTCATTAGAATAAAGCTGTTGCCAGAAAAACTAGGAAAGCAGAGCGATTCAGCTGGAAAATTATATCACATTTAATAGAGGGGAAAAACCATGATCAGTTTCATAAGGATACTGACACCGTCTGAGTGCTGACAGAAAGAAAGACACTGTTTTGTCTTCCAGGACTTGCCAGCTCCCTCCACAGGTCAGCGGGCTTTGTCACCTAGTACCATGTCTGGCACATATCAGGAAGCACTCGACAAAAACTGTCTAATAAATGAATGAATGAATGGCCTAAGAGCTGTCTTTTTTTTTTGTCTCACTGAAGCAAGAAATGCAGGTTTCCAGATCCCTTGACATAATTCTGATCTATAATTTAAATACTTTTGCACAAATAATCTCTACTTAGAGAGAAAAAGTGAAAAGTCTGTACAGATGGGATTTTTACAGTAGAGTGCATAGTAGTGATCTAAAACACACTTCTAGTGTTGCTAGGTTTTAAAATCTACTTTTATCTGCAGACACCCTCTGCCCCACTTCTAAATCCTCTTCTTAGCCTCTGTTTATAGACTGCTATGTACAGATTATCCCTATTCAACCAGCAAAGATATGGTACCTTTGCTGGAGGCCATGTCAATCTCATTGTTTCCCATACTTTACTGTAAGTTCTCCCCAAATTTCCACATGTACCACTTTTTCCCCTTCCTAAAAGAGACAAAAAGCTAAAAAAAAAAAAAAGACAGTATTAAATGATTAAACCAAAAACCAAACATGCTCTTCCCAGTCAATTGTGACTCATGATGACCCTGAATATTACATAGTAGAAATGCTTCAGAGGATTGTCTTGACTTTATTCTCTCCAGAAGCAGACTGCCAGCCCTTTCTTCTGAAAACTACTGGATAAGTTCAAACTGCCAACCTTTAGGTTAGCAGTTGTGTATAAACTATGTCCCTAGACCATAAAGTGGCCTCCATTAAATAACCAGGACTTGCAAAAATAAATTCAACTGTGAAGAATGTAATCAATGTCACTAAACAGTAGATGGAAAAACAGTTGAACGTGTTGCTGTGTGTGTGTGTGTGTGTGTGTGTGTGTATATATATATATATATATATATTTGCTGTGTGTGTATATATGTATATATACATATACATATATGTGTATAAAAGTTCAACTAGAACGTAAGTATTCAAATACTGTGTTTACCACCAGGCATATTGCTCACTCCTAAAACACAAAACACAGATGACAAAACTGAAGTGTGCCACCCTTACTGAATTACCTTCAGCCATAGTACTTGGGAACTGTCTACCCAAATTTGAAGACCTCATAGGCTCTTAGTTTCACATTGCTTGGGGATAGGGTAAAGGCAAACTTTGTTATATGTTAGGAGCTGCAAAGTATAAGGGACTGAACTTCTGTGCTAGGGATTTTTGCATTCATCATGTTATTTATACACAAAAGTACTCACTCATACACCTGTCATTCGGGGAAGGAGCCCAGGCCTAGGATTATCCTTGTTACAATTGTCCATTACTTACTGCATTACCTTGAGTAAATCAGTTTTTTCTCTATCACAGTATCTGATCTCTGAGGCTCCTTATAAGAATAAAGAAACATTGGGACTCCAAGATGTTCTCTATACTGTAATGTTGGTTGGTTGGTTATGTGCCGTGGAGTCGGTTCCGACTCATAATGACCCTGTACAGGGTTTCTGAGGCTGTAAATCTTTACGGGAGCAGAAGCCTCATCTTTCTCCCACAGAACAGCTGGTAGTCTCCAACTGCTGACCTTGAGATTCGCAGCCCGATTCGTAACCACTACGCTACCAGAGCTCCTTCTTACTGTAATACAAACACTTAAATCAGAGCTATTCCAACTGTCTAAAACACAGTTTCCAAAGCAAACGTTATTAAGCAACTTAATTCTATGCAGTATTAAACCATGTTCAATTGTTTCTCTTTTACTAAAATTAATTCGCTTCTGTGTATAATTTAATGAAGATTCACCCTATTATTACCTACCACTAGGAATGTTTTGTGGCTTTTATACAAACCCAGCTTTACCCAAGGGAATGTTGTGGCTCTGATAAGCACTGTACTGCGAACCATAAATCCAGTGATTTGAGCCCAACAGCCACTCGGCGGGAGAAAGAAGAGGCTTTCTGCTGCCGCAAAGACGTACTGCCTCAGAAAACCTATATACAGGGTGGTTGTGTGTCGAACCCAGCTATGCGTTGGAGCAAACTTGACAGCATTTAACAATAGCAACAATTATACCCCAGTGCTTTATCTTTCTGCCTCAGGCAGTCTGCGAGTAAACTAGTAACGGACACAGAAGTCCATTATCTCCTACAACTGATGTTCAGAAAAATTGATCTAGGGCATCTAAACCAAACCCAAACAGTCGTGAAGTACATCCCAACTCATAGGACAGAGTAGAACTGCTCCCATAGGATTCCTAGGCTGTGTATCTTTGGAAGCAGACTGCCTAATCTTTCTCCCGCGCTGAGAAAACTGCTGGCTGACCTTTCCGTTAGCAGCCCAACGCTTAACCATTACGCCACCTGGGCTTCCACCAGCGCATCAAGCACTTGGTAAAACAAGTCTATAGCATCTGCACGCTTTGGGAAAAGCTGACGTTAAATTTTTAAAATATTCTGATGTGAGCGCCAGGATAATTAGGAAGACAATTGCCCATCTCTCTTCTTGGACACACCCAGTCTCCTCCCACTGGGGGGCCGAGTTCAGCGCGCAGCTGTCATCTGAGCGTCCCCGCGGGCGCGCGCCTCTGGGCGTCCCGGGTTCGGGTAGCAACCCGCGAGAGAAAAGGGGCACAGGATGCCGGAAAGCCCACTAAATCCAGAGAGTCTAAACCAGGATTGAGGGCGGGACAAACCCGGGGCCGCTACCACCTTCAGGCCCGCCCCAAGCCACACCCAGCTCCGCCTGCTCTCAGCTAACAGGCCACGATGCCCGCCTCCGCGAACCAGCCCTCACCTCGCCCAGACGGCGGCTTCCAGGAGTCGGCGTCTGCCCACCGCGCTACCTCCGCTTCCCCAGCAACCTTAGTCTCGCGGCTAAGCCCAGTTCAGGTCACCGGCTACCAGGGTGCAGGTAGGCGGTGATGCGCAAGCGCGAGGTTTACTACGCCATTGGCTGCTGCTTAGAGACACCCACACCCGAATTAACCAATCCTAGCATATAAGGTCGCTAATAGCATAGTTCTTAAAGGACTGCGACACTAAAGTAGAGGGGCGTGTCTGGGCGCGCCCCTCCCGACTCTTTACCCCCACCTCCCTGTGCTCACCCGCGAGTGTCGGAGATGCTGTGCAACCTGCAAATACTTAGTCCGGAGGTGCGGGCAGCTTAGTTGTCTAATTACGAGTCCTGCTGGTGCAGTGAACTGGTTGACATTCACAAATGGAAGGCTGTGACCCGCCCGTGGCGTGGGTTTCGCGGTCCGGGAGTCTGGGCTGGAAGCCCGAGATCACAAACCAAAGAGCACAGCCTCCTGCCAACCTGGACACCAATACAAAGTCCGGCCCCGAGAACCACGCCCCAGGCTGCAGGCGTAGGCGATTGCAGATAGATGGCCTGCTAGCGGGGAGATTGAGAGGCAGAATTTGTCTCAATTCATTCAAGAAATATTGAAGAGTCCTGGTATGGCGCTGTGGGTTAATACGCCAGACTGCAAAGCCGTTTGAACTGCAAGGTCAGCGGTTCAAGCTCACCAGCTGCTCCTCGGAAACCCTATACAGGGTTGCTATGGGTCGGAACCGACTCGACGGCACTTAACAACAACAACACTGTGTGCCAGGCACCGTTTCAGAACACATCGAAGAACTCCTGACATTAAAAATTATGTTCAGAGAGAAATGTATGAGAGTGCCTATCCAACTGCAAGGTTGGTGGTTCAAGCTCTCCAGCTGCTCCTCGGAAACCCTATACAGGGCCTCTATGGGTCAGAACCGACTCGACGGCACTTAACAACAACAACAATCAAACAATTACTCAAACAGTTGAATAAATACAAATTGAGATGCATGCTCTTCAGAGAGGAACAGGGCTTGGGAGGGCATTTACAGGAACTTCTGTCTAGAACTGGGATCAGAGAAGGTTTCCCTTAGAATGTGACACTAGCTAAGTCCCAGATGACTTGGCAAAGGGGAAGGCTTTCAGACAGAAGGGATAATGTAAAAAACAAGATAAAACTCCAGAAGGCAGCAGAGCTCCTTGAGAGTTAAAAAGAAACACAGAGTTTAGAAAGTAATGAAGTAGGGTGAGAGCCAATTGTCAGAATAGAAGGGACCAGACCCTGTAATATATTATAGTCCATTCAAAATACATTCACAACTTAACTGCTTTCTGATTTACTCTTCAGCTCACTCACTCAATTCCTCTCACTGTTCTCTGGCCTGCAGAAATCCCCAGTCCATTTGCCCCACTACTATTGATCAGCCTTCTCTAATCTTCATTTTCGTTCCCATCTAGCTAAGAACCCAGGGTTCACCTCTCCCATCCCATTCTTCCCAGTATGCTTGCCTTCCTTACACAGTAATCTTTTTTGTTATACCTGCATGGTAACATAACTCCAGAAGACCCCAAGTGTCCACCTTATCAGAACCTGATTCTAGGCTGTAACTGCTGCTGGACAAAAATCACACAACCACACAGATCAGTGCTAGCTAGCTACAATGCCAATCTCAACCAGATCCCAAACACCACCTCGTCATCCTACGTCTCCCAAGTCAGCTCTCTCCCTAGTTCTCCACAAAAGCAGCCTCAAAATGTCCTGCATGCTTTCTCAATCTACTCTTCAATCCCCCTTCCTCTTCCAGGTGCCTCCTTCACGGAGGAAAGTGCAATCAGCAAAGTGATGTCCCTCCGTTCCAATCAGCATCTCCTCCAGTTAGTAGCTGCTTCTCCTTCTCCCGTTTACTTTCTTCTTGGATCTGAAGACGCTGTTACTTCACCATTCACGTCATTCCCCAGGACCCTAGGATGCTGACTTCAGCCACATCACTGAAACTGCTCTTTTCACAAACATAAAAGATCTAATGCTTATCTTGCTTGACTTCCCAACAATGTTTAGAATTGCTGTCCTAGCTTTCCTTCTTTGTCACTTTTTTCTAAAATTTTGTGACTGCACACTCTCCTGGTTTTCCTTCTATGAGGGTAAGTCAAAAAGTATTGCTACTAGTGTTCCACATCATAAATGCATGTGTTGATCCCAAACAAAACATGTTTAAATATGTCTCTGCAATCGTCTGTAAGTTTGTCATACTGTGGTAGCTGGCTGTGCTTCTGGAAGCTATGCCACTGGTATTTTTAACACCAGCAGGATCACCCACAGTGGACAGGTTTCAATTGTGTTTCCAGACAAAGACAGACTAGGAAGAAGCAGAGACAGACTACTTCCAAATATTTAGTCACTGAAAACCTTATGGATAGCAGTGGAACACTGTCAGCACCAGAATATTGAATACTGAAACATGATCAAGAATCCCAGAATATTGCCAGATATACTTATGGAAAATGAGCCCCTCCAGTAGGAATGCACTCAAAATACAACTGGGAAGAGCTGCCTCTTCAAAGCAGAATTAACCACAATGACACAAATGAAGTCAAGCTTTCGGGACCTTCATTTACTGGTGGGGCACAACTCAAAATGAAGAGAAACAGCTATAAACATGCATTGATTATCAGAACATGGAATGTACTAAGTATGACTCTAGGAAAATTGGAAATTGTCTAAAATGAAATGGAACACATAAACATCAGTATCCTATGCATTGTTGTTATTGTTGTTGTTAAGTGCCATCAAGTCAGTTCCAACTCATAGCGACCCTTTATAGGATTTCCAAGTAGTGACTGGTGAGTTTGAACCACCGAACTTGGGGTTCAAACTGACATTGCAGTCCAGTGTTTCATCCCACAGCATCACACCAAGACTTCTTACTAGGCATTAATGAGCTGAAATAGACTGGTATTGGCCATTTTGAATCTGACAACCGTATGGTTTACTATGTCGGATTGACAAATTGAAGAGGAATGGTGTCACTTCATTATCAGAAAAGAGCATTTCAAGATCTTTCTTGAAGTACAACTCTGTGTGTGATAGGATAATATCCATATGCTTACAAGGTAAACCAATTAATACAGCATTAATCAAATGTATGCATCAACCACTTAAGAGTGATGATGACATTGAAAAATTCTAGTAACTTCTTCAATTTGAAATTGATCAAACCTACAATCAGGATGCATTGATAATTACTGACAATTGGAATGCAAAGGTTGGAAACAAAGAGGAAGGGTGAATAGTTAGGAAATATGGCCTTGGTGACAGAAATTATACTAGAGATTGCATGATAGAATTTTGTAAGACCAATGACTTCTTCATTGCAAATGCCTTTTTTAAACAACGTAAAAAATGACTACACACATGGACCTCACCAGATGTTGTTGTTAGATGTGTGTAGACTCTTAACAACTCTATGCACAATAGAATGAAACACTGCCCTGTCCTGCACCAGCCAACCCCACAATCATTGCTAAACCTTAGCCCATTGCTTCTGCCACTGTGCCAGTCCATCTAGTTGGGGTCTTTCTCTTTTTCTCTGACCCTTCACTTTACCAAATATATCTCTGACCCTTCACTTTACCATGATATCTTTCTTTAGGGACTGTTCCCTCCTGATAATATGTCCAAATTATAAGAGATAAAGTTTGGACATCCTGGCTTCCAAGGAGCATTCTGATGGAATGTACATTTTGATGGAATATACAGAAATCAAATTAACTACATATGTGGAAAGAGATGATGGAAATCTCCTTATCATCAACCAAAACAAGACCAGGGGCAGACTTTGGAACAAATCATCAATTGCTCATATGCAAGTTCAGGCTGAAGCTGATTAAAATAAAAGCAAGTCCATGAGAGTCAAAATATGACGTTGACCCACCTGAATTTAGAGATCATCTCAAGAACAGCTTGGATGAATTAGACACTAATGACATAAGCCCAGAGGAGTTGTGGGATGATGTCGAGAACATCACACAGGAAGAAAGCAAAAGGTCATTAAGAAGACAAGAAAGATGGAAAAGACCAAAACGGATATCAAAAGAGACTCTGAAGAAAAAATAAAAAACTGAAGGGAAAAAAAAAGAGAGAGACTCTGAAGCTTACTTTCCAGCATAGAGATACTAAAACAAATGGAAGAAATGAAGGAAAAGAGCTGAACAGAAATTTTTAAAGGGCAGCTCCAGAAGACAAAGTCAAATGTTATAATGAAATGTGCAAAGATCTGGAGGCAGAAAACCAAAATAGAAGAAAACGCTAAGCATTTTCAAGCTGAAAGAACTGGAGAAAAAATGTCAAGCCTCAATTTAAAATATTGAAGGATTTTGTTCACAAAATATTGAATAATGCAGAAAGCATCAAAAGAAAATGGAAGGAATATGCAGTCACTGTACCGGAAAGCAATAGCTGATGTTCCACCAGTGCAAGAGGTAACATACATGTGGTCTACCAGGTTGTTGTTGTCAAGTGCCGTCGAGATGATTCTGACCCATAGTGCCCCTGTATAGAGTTTCCAAGGAGCAGCTGGTAAGCTTGAACCACTGACCTTGCAGTTCAAAAGGCTTTACAGTTCTGGCACATTAACCCACAGCGCCACACCAGGACTCCGTGGTCTACCATAGGAACTAGATAATTTGCTAATAATGCAAATAAGGTGCATAGGATCCTGTGTGAGCATGAACATGTAAATAAGGTGTTTGATGTTGTTAAGTGCTCTTGACTTGGTTCTGACTCAAAGTGACCCCATATAGGGTTTCTGAGGAGCGATTGGTGAGCTTGAACCACCAACCTTGCAGTTCAAATCGACTTTGCAATCCAGTGCATTAAACCACAGCACCACACCAGGACTCCAAATAAGGTGTGTGGAATACTAATAAGGGGAGATGGTCAGTTTTCCCATCTTGCTAGGCTTAAAATGAGCCATCTCAGAGGTGGAAACATGAGGACATGACGATCACCATGAAACTGGAGCAGGAGCAGAGCATATCTTTTGGATCCAGAATCACTGCCCTGAGAAACTCAGAAACCTAGGAGAAAGAGAGTGCACGAGCGAGAGCACTGTAACACCTTAGGCAGTGAGAGACGGCAAGAAGCAACTGCAAAGAAATGGCAGCAGTACGAGTAGTAGAAGAGCAGTAGATGGCATGACGGGCTTTCTGACTCACTACAGAGCAAGAAAACTACACACCTTTGAGCTGGAGGCTTGCTGGTACAGCATCTGGACACTTGATGGAGCCAGGCTTTCAGACCCATGGAAAGAGAGTGAGGTGCATGCAGGTATTTATTAGCAGAGCTAAAAGAGCTTTGTAACACTTGCCAAAGCAGGGCTGCAGAGCAAAGGGACCAAGAAGCCAGAGAGAGGCCTGCCTTCAAGGCATACCTGAGAAGAAAGAGGCTATCCTGACTGAAGGATTGTATCTTGGTTTGCTCCAGATCCTGAATTACGGACCTGATACTTCCCTATGAATTTGGGAAAATGGGAAATTGTCAAAAATGAAATGGAACGCATAAACATCGTTATCTTAGGCATTAGTGAGCTGAAGTGGACTGGTATTGGCCATTTTGAATCTGACAACCACATAGTTTTTATATCATGTTTGGTAAGGTGGAGGGTCAGAGAAAAAGAGGAAGACCCCAGTGAGATGGATTGGCAAAGTGGCAGCATCAGTGGTCTCAAGCGTGGCAATAATTGTGAGGTTGGCCTAGGACCGGGCAGTGCTTCATTCTGTTGTGCATAAGGTTGCTATGAGTCAGTACCAACTTGATAGCACCTAACAACAACAAACTTCCCTAATAAACTCAATAATTGTGTGTGTGTTGGGGGGGGGAGGTAGCATATGCTCAAGAGTCAACAATACTGAAGGAGAAAGTCCAAGGTGCACTGAAGGCACTGGCAAAGAACAAGGCTCTGAGAGTTGATGGAATACAAATTGAAATCTTTCAATAAACGGAGGCAGCATTGGCGGCATTCACTCATCGATGCTAAGACATTTGGAAGGCAGCTACCTGGCTAACTGATTAGAAGAGATCCATATCTGTGTCCATTCCAAAAAGAGGTGACGCAACAAAATGCAGAACTCATTGAGCAATATCATTAATATCACATGCAAGTAAATTTTTTCTAAAGATAATTTAAAAACGGCTGCAGCAATATATTGACAGTTTGCTGCCAGAGGTTCAGGCTGGATTCAGATGGAGATGTGGAATGAAGGGGATCACTGCTGACATAGATAGATCCTGGCTAATAGCAGAGAATACCAGAAAGATGGTTACCTGTACTTTATTGGCTACGGAAAGACTTTTGATTGTGTGGCTCCTGACAGGCTATAGACAACATTGTGAAGAATGAGTATTCCAGAACACTTAATTGTGTTCATGATGAACCTGTACATAGACCATGAGGCAGTTTTTTGGCAGAACAAGTTGTTAATGAATGGTTTAAAGGTGTGTGCCAGGGTTACCTTCTTTCACCATGCTTATTCAGTCTGTATGCTGAGCAAATAAGCAGAGAAAATGGATTATATGAAGAAGGACTGGAGGAAGACTCATTAATAACCAGCAATATACAGATGCCACAACCTTGCTTGCTAAAAGCAAAGGGGATGTAAAATATGAGAGTGAGTCAAAAATTATCCACACTCTGGTTATATTAGAATATTAAAATGCCTAATGATAACATTAAGTTTGCGCCTGAAATGATTCTGTCGAATAGACAAGTGGCAATGGATTATGTGGCAAATCATTTGCAAATCAGCCATGGTTCTGCCTGTTAAATAATTCAAAATACTTGAGTTGTGAAAAGTTTGTGTGATTAAGGTACCAAAACGGTTCACAAAGAACATAAACAGAAGTGTTTGTATACCTGCAAACCAAATTTGGGCCGATACCCAAAGGAGAGTAAAAGTTTCTTTTAAAAAATCATTACTGGTGAGGAGACATGGAGTCATCACTATGAGCCTGAAAATAAAAGGCAGAGTATGGAATGGAAACATCCTCAATCGCCAACCAAGAAAAAGTTCAAAAGTCAACCATCAGCTGGAATATTGATGTTCACAGTTTTCTGGGATTCTCAAGGACCAGTATTGGAACACTATCAGGAGAAAGGTTCAGCAATCAACAATGCTCCTTATAGTGAGATGCTCACTGAAGAGCTGAAGCCTAAACTTTGGATTAAACACAGAGGACTGCGATCGAAGAGGACTGCGATCTTGCATGACAGTACACATCCACACACCTCTCCCCACAGTTGACACTACAAAAACTTCATTTTGAGGTTTTGATCTTGCTTCATCGGACTTTCACCTGTTTAATCCCCTGAAAGCAGCCTTTCGAGGACAAAGATTCATTTTTGATGAAGAAGTGAAGACAGCAGTGCATTTGTGGCTCACAGCTCAGCCTAAAACATTTTAAAATAAGGGACTATGAAAGCTTGTAAGAAGATGGACAAAATGTATTGAAAAGCAAGGAGATTATATCAAAAAATGATGTATTTGTCTTTTCTAAAAGTTGATTAAAATGAATTCTACAGCCAGAGTGCGGATACTTTTTGACTCATCCTTATACTTACTGATGAAGATCAGAGACCACAGCCTTCAGTATGGGTGGCACCTCAATATAAAGAAAACAAATATCACAACTGGACCAAGATAAATGGAAAAAAGGTTAAAGTTGCTAAATACTTCATTTTGTTCAGATTAACCATCCCCATTCATAGGAGCAGCAGTCAAGAAATCAAACAACGTATTGCATTAGACAAATATGCTGCACAAAAGCCCTTAATAGTGTTCAAGAGCAAAACATCAGTTTGAAGTGCATCTGACCTGAGCCATGATATTTTCAATATCCTCATATACATGTGAAAGCTGGACAGTGAATAAGGAAGATCATAGAACAATTGATGCATGTGAGTTATGGTGTGGAGGAGAATACTAAAAGTATCATAGACTATCAAAAGGACAAACAGATCTGTGTTGGAAGAGGTACAGCCAGAATGCTCCTTAGAATCCAGCATGGCTAGACTTTGTCTCTCATACTTTGGATGTATTTTCAAGATGGACCAATCCCTAAGAAGGACATCATGCTGGGTGAGTGGAGGGTCAGTACAAAAGAGGAAGCCCCCCAATAAGATGGATTGGTACAGTGGCAGCAATGATGGGCTCAAGCGTAGCAATGACTGTGATATTGGCGCCAGACTGGGCCGTGTTTTGTTCTGTTGTGCCTAAGGTCACTATGAGTCGATACCAACTCAACAGCACCTAACAATGATAACAAATGCAATCAGTGAGTAACCACAGAGAAGTTCTCTCAATAATACGCTTCTCTTAGTATCATTAAGATGTCTTGAAACAAAAGAAGTCTAATCAAAACAGTGGCGTCCAAGGAGATTTGTTGTTGTTGTTGTTGGTTATGTGTTGTGAAATCAGTTCTGATTCATAGCGACCCTGCATAGGGTTTCTGAGGCTGTAAATTACAGGAGAAGAAAACCTTTTCTTTCCACTGAGGAATAGCTGGTAATTTCAAACTGCTGACCTTGAGGTTATCAACTCAACTGGTAACCACTATGCTACCAGAGCTCCTTGGAAATATGCCGGGCCAGTTAAATTCAAGACAGTGAGGTAGCTCAGCAGGCTTTGACAGCTATTTCTTGAGGTAATTTTTTCAGATTTTCTCAAAGGACACAGGATGAACATGAGAGCTTATTATGAAGAAGCTTTAAGAAAATTGGAAACTGCATTAGTGAGAAAAAGACCGGAAAAGTTGCTCCAAGGAATTTTTTTCCCAACAGGACAATGTAATTGCTCATTCTTTGAGGATAGCTGTGATCTTGTCCCTTCAGATTTCATTTTGTTCCCAAAATCAAAGAATATTTAAAAGGAACATGGTTTGAATCCCTAGAGGATGCCACATTGCTGTTTTTACCAACTAAAGAGTGTAGTATTCTTTGGGGCAGGGTTAGAGAGAGGGGAGCACCTTCAAAAGTGTACAGACCTAGATGGCAGATAACGTTGAGAAACAATACCTTCACATCCTCCACCCCAGCCTCCCAGTTTCCTTGCAGCCTCTTTTCCTCTGTCATGAGGGAAACGTCAGGTGGTCTTAACCCTTGCATGATTCCAATTAGCTTCAACAAATGATGCTTTTCAAAACTATCTCTAGTCCAGCTCACAGCCCTGAGTTCCAGAGTAAATATCCAGCCACAACTTGAACATCTCCACTATATGTATTCACAGCTGAATTTATCAGGCTCACCTCCAGTCCAGCTTTTACCCTACTGTTCCACTCTCCAGTCTCTTATTTGTTCGTGGTACAACTGGGAATCATCCTTAATCCGTCTCCCTTCCTACCCCACGCAGCCACCAAGGTTTGGTAGGAGCCCAGAGTTCAGGATCCCGATGCAGATTTGGAGGCACCAGTGATGCCAAGATAAGTCAGAAATCTGCATGCCTGGTACAGTTCCTGTGTGGTCCTGGGCAATCTTCCTCTGAAAACGATTCGTTTTATTAAGCGCCGTCGAGTCCGCTTAGACTCATAGCGACCCAAGTAACTACAGCGTTTCCAAACAGCAGCTGGTAAGCTTGAACCACCGACCTTGAGGTTCAAACCGACCTTGCAGCCGAGCGCTTTAACACACAACGCCATACCATGTGTGGTTATTGTTTTATGTCCTAGAGTCCGACCCAGGATACAGAGCGATCCTGGAGCGGCTGGTGAGCTTGATGCAGTTAAGTGCCGTCCATAGTAACCCTGTACAGGGTTTTCGAAGAGTAGCCGGTGAGTTTGAACTGCCAACTTTGAGGTTCAAACAGCTTGCAGTTCAGCACGTTAATCTACAGCGCCACACCAGAACTCTGGTGAGCTTGATTGTTGTTAAATGCCATCGAGTCGGTTCCGACCCATAGCGACCCTGTATAGGGTTTCCGCGGTGAGCTTGAACCTCCGACCTTGCAGTTCAAACCGACCTTACGGTTCAAACCAACCTTGCAGTCCGGGGCATTATTAACCAGCAGCGCCGCAACTGACACCTGGCAAATTAGCTACTCTTCCGGCCTGGGTCCTGCCCTGAGGGAACCCAACGGCGCGCATGCGCAAGGTATTAGCGCCTAGAACGGGCCACTAGGGATGTAACTGGGAAGATTGTTACTACGCATGTTTGTAGCACGTCTCATCACTGATGACGTTTTATCACTGATGACGTGTCTTCTGTTCGCCGAGAAAGCTATAAACGTCGAGAACGGTGGGTTTTTGTGCCAGTGGTGTTGTGACTGGAGTTGCTAGTTGGTTATGAGCGAGGCGCGGACCTGACCGTGGGGCCTGAAGCCGGATTCCGTCCAAGCTCCCTGGGATGTCGGTAGCCTTCGTACCGGACTGGCTGCGGGGCAAGGCTGAAGTGAATCAAGAGACTATCCAGCGGGTGAGTGTGACGCGGGCAGGGAGAAGGGCTTCCTTCGTAGAGATCCTGTGTGGTTGCGGGAAGCTTCCCGAAGCACTTGGTATCCGAAACTCGTGGAGGGTGATGACCTGCAGGGGTCCAGATGACTTGGGGACGGAGTGAGCAATGAGTTAGGGGCAAGACAGCCGGGCTTGGGGCGTGCAGTCATCCCGCGGCCCTGAGGTCTGCTCTGTACTGACCCTTTCTCTGATCTTTCAGCTCCTGGAGGAAAATGATCAGTTGATTCGCTGTATCGTGGAGTATCAGAACAAGGGCCGGGCAAACGAATGCGTCCAGTAAGTACTCCCGCCCTTGTTCTTGGGTGGAGGGACTGTCCCATCGTGAGCAGGGGCTTTGAATTAACCTTAAACGAATCTCAGTTTTCAATGGAGGAAAGAAAGGACGGTACAGAGAGTTTCGTACCTTCCCAACGCAGCCAGTACATTGTGGAAACGGGAGTCAGACCTGGCTGCCTCTTCAAAACTTGTTTGTTTGAATTAAAGGCACTGAGCAAACACAGGTGGCCGTCCCAGTTACCAGGTGAATTTAGGATATCAAATTCTGTTACTTGAGGACTAGTTGGATTAAATCTGCTTGGCTTTATAAAAGAATAAAATCTTTTCTGTCTTTGCAGTCTCTTTAGCCTATGATGTTCATCACATCCCCGTTTAATGCTTAATCAATTACCTAGCGTCACCATCACCTGACATGCACAATTCCCACAGACATTGAACAAGGTGATGATGCCCTGCCTTTTTAATTCAGGTTACATACTGTAAACTAATGTCTTTTATTTGGTCTGTGTAGTTTGTCACTTTTTTTGTAGTTGCTTTTTTTGTGCTTTTAGTTAGTGATTTGACTGGTTAAAATGGCCGCCAAGCATAGTACTGAAGCTTTAAGGTATTCCTAAGTGTTAAAAGGGTGTGATGTACTTTACAGATAACTACCTTTATGTTCAGGTGTGAGTTTTGTGCTGAGGACTATGAATTCAATGTACATAAATTAACAATGTTTATTAAATAAAACTTCTTTAATGAGAAGCACGCATCAGATGAATGGATCCACACACTGTAGAATATACAACAGAATACTACTCAGTCAGTGGCTGAAATTAAGCCTTGATACTATGGATGGAGCTGGAAGACATGCTGAGTGAAATAAGTCAATCACAAAAGCACAAATATTGTATGACATAACATATATAAAAAGATAAGGCAGAGAACTAAGTTTATTATTGATTCTATAGGATCAGCACTGGACTGCAAACCACAATGTCAGCAGTTCAAACCCACCAGCTGCTCCTCGGAATCACTATACAACTTACTGACAGCAATTTCAGTAATCATCTGTGCAACCTTATCCTTAATCAATGTGATACTTCCATCACCATTAACCTTTTCCATCTTCTACCCCTGGTTGTTGTTGTTGTTGTTATGTGCCATTGAGTCAGTTCTGACTCATAGCAACCCTATATAGGGTTTTTAGGATTGTTAATATAGATATAGGAGCAGAAAGTCTTATCTTTCTCTTGTAGGTTCACTGGTGGGCTCAAACCACCAACTTTGTGATTAGCTGCATTTATTCTACAGAGCCACTGTGCTCCTTTATATAACATAGATACTGTGAATTATATGTTGTTGATTTAAAGCTTTCTTGTATTTCAAAATAGTACTATGCTTGGGGCATTTTAAGCATTGAAGTATTAAAAAGCACAAAAATGCAGAAAGAAAAAAAAAAAAACCCGAAAACATAAAAAGGACACTAGTTTACAGTATAAGAGCTGAACATATGCGTTAGATGATTCCAATATTTGGCTGCTTTTCACATGTCCATGAATGATTACAAAACGCTGAGAGTGTTGATACTGGGGATACAAAAAATTTTTAGCAAGTAGGCAAATTCACAGTATTGAGAATCATATAGTATATCATTCTTACTAAAGAAATAGGAACCCTGGTGGCACAGTGGTTAAGCATGCAGCTGCTAACCCAAAGGTCAATGGTTTGAACCTACCAGCAGCTTCGTTGGAGAAATGACCTGGTGATCTGGTTCTGTAAAGATTTCTGCCTAGGAGACCGTATGGAGTGATTCTGTTCTGTAAGGTCAGTATGAATCAGTTGACTCAACAGCAATGTTTAAGAAAGCCATGCTTTCTCCATTCCTTAAAAAAAAGTCATAATTTCTCACTGGACTATAATTGTTGTTAAGTACCATAGAGTCGGTTCCGACTCATAGTGATCCCTGCACAAGGTTTCCGAGGCTGCAAATCTTTATGGGAGCAGAAAGCCTCATCTTTCTCCCATGGAACAGCTGGTAGTTTCGAACTGCCGACCTTGAGGTTAGCAGCCCAATTTGTAACCACTACACTACCAGAGGCGTCCTGGTGTGGTGCTGTGGGCTAATGTGTCAGACTGCAAAGTCGTTTGAACTGCAAGGTTGGTGGTTCAAGCTCACCAGCTACTCCTCGGAAAACCTATACAGGGTCATTATGGGTCAGAATTGACTCGACTCGATGGTACTTCACAATAATATATGGGCAAGTGTTCACATTTGATTCTGGAATTTGGTATCTTGCTTTTTTTGCTTATAGTTTATAGTAAACACCTAATTTTTATATATAGAAGATGGTTGTAAAACCTTCTTGTTAGAGATCTAGATGGCAGTCAGCAGGAGACTGATGAAGGAGCTTGAAGGAAATCCCCAAATGGTGGGATGAAAAACTTTCATAACATGGCAAGTTGATGAAGTTAATTTATTGAGTTGATGAAGGCTTATTTTTCCTGACAACCTTCCTTATGATAAGGGAGCCTTCAGAATCAAAATCAACTTTCCAGCAGAGTACCTATTCAAACCACCAAAGATCAAATTTAAAACTAAGATCACTCAAACATTTATGAAAAGTTTGCCTGCCAATAATTAGTGCTAAAAACTGGAAGCCAGCAACCAAAACTGACCAAGTAATCCAGTCCCTCACAGCACTGGTCAGTGATTCCCAGCCCAAGCTATAAGAACTCTGAAGAGTTTACAAAAAAGTATGAGCAGACCCCAGCAGTGCATTCAGAACCCACTGCAAAGCAGAACTCTGGATAATTGGCACATGCCGCTGTCTGGCATCTATTTGTGGCCATTACTAACTTTCTGCAGTTTTCTTAATTAAAAGTGGTCTAGGTAAACTAAAGAAAGAATTCAAAATTAACAGTGTTCTTGTTTTGTCAGTTTGTCATACTGTGGTGGCTTGTGTGTTGCTGTGATTCTGGAAGCTATGCCACAGGTATTTTAAATACCAGCAGGGTCACGCACAGTGGACAGGTTTCAGCTGAGCTTCCGACGAAGGTAGACTTGGAAGACAGTGAGACGGACTACTTATAAATATTTCATCACTGAAAACCTTAAGAATAGCAGTGGAACACCGTCAACACCAGATACAGTGCCAAAGCTGAGGCCCTCCGACACTCAAAATATGACTAGGGAAGAGCTGCCTCCTCAAAGTAGAGTTGACTGTGTTGACACAATGGAGTAAAGCCTTTGAAACCTTCATTTGTTGTTGGGATACTGCTCAACATGAAGAGAAACAGCTGAAGATATCCATTAATAATACATGGAAATGTATAAAGTATGAATCTAGGAAAATTGGAAGTTGTCAAAAATGGAATGGAATGCATAAACATCCACATCCTAGGCATTAGTGAGCTGAAATGGACTGGTATTGGCCATTTTGAATCTCACAATCACATGATTTATAATATGCTGGGAATTACAAATTGAACAAGAATGCCTTTGCATTAATAATCAAAAAGAACATGTCAAGATTGTCTTGAAGTAAAACACTGTCTATAATAGGAATTTCCTACACCTTCAAGGAATTTCTGTTAATACCATATATTGTTCAAATTTACACACCAACCACTAAAACCAGTGATAATGCATTAGAAAAATTTTACCAACTTGCGGTGCTGTGGGCTAGTGTGTCAGACTGCAAAGTTGTTTGAACTGCAAGGTTGGTGGTTCAAGCTCACCAGCTGCTTCTTGGAAAACCTCTACAGGGTCTCTATAGGTTGACATCGACTCGATGGCACGTAACAACATTCAGCGATAAGCGGATGATACAACCTGCTTGCTGAAAGCAAAGAGGTCTTAAAATACTTACTGATGAAGACTAAAGACCACAGCTTTCAATATTGGTTGCACCTCAATGTAAAGAAAACAAAATTCCTCACCACTGGACCTGTAAATATCAAGATAAATGGAGAAAAGATTAAAGTTGTCAAAGACTTAATCTTTCTTGGATAAACCTTCAACACTCATGGAAGCAGCAGTCAGTAAATCAAAGGACGTATTGCATTAGGAAAAAATGCTGCAAGATAGCTGTTAAAAGTGTTCAAGAGCAGAGATGTCAATATAAGGACTAAGGTGCCCCTAATCCACGCCATGGTATTTTCAATATCCTCATATACATGTGAAACTTAGTGGTAAGGAAGACTGTTGAAGAATCGATGCATTTAGTTATGGTGTTGGAGAAGAATATTAAAAGTATCATGCATTGCCATAAGAACAAATCAATCTATGTTGGAAGAAATACAGCTAGAATGCTCCTTGGAAGCCAGGATGGCCAGACTTCATCTGTCATACTTTGGACATATTATCAGGAGCAACCAGTCCTTGGAAAAGGATATATTTGGTAAAGTGGAAGGTTGGAAAAGAAGATGAAGACCTCCAACAAGATGGATTTTCACAGTGGCAGCAGCAATGGGCTCAAATGTAGCAACGATTGTGAGGTTGGCATAGAACCAGGCA
>NW_006408642.1:3185266-3186220 GCF_000296735.1 Chrysochloris asiatica
AGGTCAGGTTCATCATGAAGATGCATCATCTGTCACTGCAGCTGTTCTAATCTGCTTGTCCTTTCTAGTGGGAATGTCTCACCTCATAAGGTTGTGGATGGGACTCAGGATTCCACCTAAGGTCCTGTACTCTGTAAAGGCTTTGCATGAGGCCTATTTCACTGGGCAAGTCGTAGAACTCCTTATAGGTACTCCAATCAGTTATAGACTGAAGGCAGGCTTACAAGCTTCCTCCAATCATGTTTCCCAATATTCCTTTCTATCCCACTCAAGTGTCTGTTTTACAATAGTAGGCAAGGGAAACTAATATTCATAAGGCAGTCAAGGATTTAACTATTATTTACCCTCTTCGAGCTATACCTAGATCCCTGTATCCCAGAGCCTCGTAGTTCCAAGGTTGAGTATGCATCACTATTACCTCTGTCCCTCTAGGTCATGCAAACCTGTCTCAGTGTTCCCCTATCTATCTTGCTCTTCTGCCTCCTCCCCCCTTCTTGTATTGCCCTCCCCAACACCTAAACTAAACCCCTCACCCCAACCCCATTGTGGTTACCTTATATTCCATTAGTTCTTCCCTCCATTTAAGACCATCTATTTTATCTAGTAATTTATCTGACCTTCCCACCACCTGGATCTCTGTTCTTCTGTGTTTACCTTTTATCACATTGTAATTGTTTTGATCATAGACTGACCTCCCAGATCCTCTGTTCTTAACATTTTATTCTGTTCTTGACTCTTCCATTTTTCGCCTGAGTTCAGGTTGATGCTGCTATGTACGTCATTCTGTACTTGTGTGTTCTTCTTGATTCTCAGTCCAAAGAACTTCCCTTAGGGTGTTTTTCATAGCAGGGTTGGCTTTGGAAAAATCCCTTAGCTTCTGTTTATTCTGGAATGTTTTGATTATGTATTTGATTGACAGCTTTGCTGGGTAGAGGATTCTTGGGTGGCAGTTTT
>NW_006408642.1:3187405-3207095 GCF_000296735.1 Chrysochloris asiatica
CCTCCGAGGGTGGGGCTAGGGTGTCCACTAGCTCAGGCACCCCTACAGTCACCCAAATGGAGGTGCGCAGACAGCAAGGGACCAATGAACAGCTACCAAAAGAGAAGAATGTCCACATCTTTATCTCAGTGGTTCTGCCAGGCATCTGTGGCCGCTCCGATCCTTCCCCCGCGTGGTCTCACCCAAGATGGCGGTTCCTGGAGCAGCTGAGCGTCTTGAATTAGAAAGCAATGGATTTCTTGCTTCTGCCACAAATTCCCCAGCTGTGAGCCTTCCAACCTTCTAAGTATTCCTTTGTATGTGGTTCAGAGTTCTGGGACCATCTCCTGAGCCTGCTTGGTCGGGTATTCTGTGTTGTTACTGGCGGAGCTCCTTTACTGCACTTCCATCCGGTCCACCATCTTGTTTGTTCTTCTATCTTGTCCTTTTAAGTTTTCTCAAAAGTACCACTGAGATACTACTTCAGGTACTTAAGAATTTTGCAAAATATACCAGCTCTGCTCTCATGGTGCTTACTTTCTAACCTTTAGAAGCTAAAGGGAATAAGCTGTATTTTTTTGGCACATAATAAGTGCTAGAAATAAGAGTGGAACCCTGATGGTGTTGTGTAGTGTTGGGCTGCCTACCACAAGGTTGGTGGTTCAGGTCTCTTCAGAAGCTGTCGGCTTCTGTAAAGATTTTGTTGTTAAGTGCCATAGAGTCAGTTCCATCCCATAGCAACTCTGTGTAGGGTTTCTGAGGAGCGGCTGTTGAGCTTGAACCACCGATCTTGTGGTTCAAACCTTTTGCAGTCCCGCACATTACCCCACAGTGCCACACCAGGACTCCCTGTAAAGATTTAGAGCTTTGGAAACCATGGGAGCACTTCTACTGTGTCCTGTAGGGACAACCTGAATCTGAATTGATTCCATGGTTTAGGCATTAGAGTAAAGCGAGGCCTGACAAGGACCACAAATACACGGGTTGCCCTCAGAAATCAGCATGAGGTTGGTGCATGCCCCCAGTAAGTATCAGGGAAACCACAGTACCTGTCACAGACCACAAACCTGTGCCAGCAACACGGGAACCAAGCAAGCAATTCTGTTCAGTGCATATTCTTAGCACACCCCAGGAATCCTGCGTTTTCCTCTCGAAAACACAAACTGCGGTGTTTTTTTTTTAACTCAGCAAGCAGTAGACCCTGTGTGCCCCTGGATAACGTACGGAGGTCCGTGTGTATACTCAACAATCACTGGGGTCTGTGTTTGACTCCGGCAGTAACCACGGTCCCTGCTTGTCCCTGGAAAGCACCAGAGGTCCTGTGTTTGCCCTCTGCCAGTACCAGTCAGCCTGTGCTTGCCTCAGGAGGACAAATGTCTCCACAAACAATATGCAGAAGACTGAGTATGATTGCCTTCCAAAGAGCTATTTATAGACACTAGATTCTAGATTTCATATATTATTTACTTGTCATGAAATTCTATTCTTCTTTTAAGTTTTGTGCAACTATTTGAAATACAAGAAACCATTCTTTTCACAGGCTGTATAGAAACAGGCAGCATGCTGGATTTGACCTTTGTATTAGACTCCTTCTGTCTTTCTACAAGGAGAACACTGTGGCTCCATAAGATAAACACTGGGCTGTGGATCACAAGGTCTGCAGTGTGAGCCCTCCAGCCTCTACCTGGGAGAAAGGCTTGCTGTTCCCTAAACCATTTATAGCCTCACATGAGCTGGCACACACCACACCACATCTTCCTAAGGAACCCTGGTGGTGCAGTGGTTAAGTGCTAAGTTGTTTACCAATAGATCAGCACTTTGTATTCTAAACACTAAATAAATGATTGCCTGCGATGCTGTTGGGTAATTGCAGGACCCCAAGGTTGCTTTGAACCCCAAATTCAGCGGTTCATATTCACCAGTAGCTGCTTGAAAACTGTATTCTGGGTCACTGTGAGTTGGAACTCACTTGACAGCACTTAATGACAACAGTAATTATGACCATATATGTTGGTAATAAATATGAAAGCACCATCTTAATTCTGAGCATGTATGATTTTCTTGTTTAAAATTTGCTAATTCATTTCATGTTATAAAGGCTGTGCATAAAACTCTGCAAAAAAATAAATAAATAAAGCAAGGAAGGTAAGGAGTTGCTTATTTTTACATGGTGTCTCTGACTGATATGGTAACTTTTGAGACCTGAGATGAGCAAGGCTCCAGCCCTGCAGAGCAACAGGTGGAAAGGCCCCATGGCAAGAGCATGCTGGATACCTTCAAGTCACAGCCGGGAGGCCGCTATGATCCAAACTCTCACAATAGCAATGAGAAGTGGTAGGAACTGATAACAGAAAGGTAATGGGAGGCCCTGGTCATGTAGACCTTGTAGGCCATGCTATGGCTTTAACCTGAGTGAGATGGGAGCTGTTGGAGGGTTTTGAACAGAGAAGTGTCATGATCCTGACTTACATTCTAGGATGATCGTGCAGGATGCTGTGTGGAACATATAGTAGGAGCTCAGAGGTAGAGCAGGGAGACCATTTAGTCTATTGCAGCGATTTGGACTAGGGTGCTAGATGTGGACATAATAAATGAGATTGAGTGAGATTTTGGACATCTTTTCCTCTATGTATTAAACAAAAGGTTGTTGACACTGACCTAGTAGATGATGTAAGTTCTTTTCCAGTGTTTCATTCATGAGTCAAAACTAAAACCAAAACCACCTGCTGTCAAGTTGATTCTGACTCAAGACATACTCATGTGTATCAGAATCATGGCAGATTTTTCAGAAGTAGGCTGCTAGGCCTTCCTTTTGTGGCGTCTCTGGCTGTATTTGGCTATAGAATCTCATAGCCAGATGCTTAACTAGTTGCACCATCCAGGGATGCCTTTTGTCCATGGTAATACATGAGTAAAAACAAACTGCTCATTTCTGCCTGCTTTTCATCCACAGGTACCAGCATGTGTTACACAGAAATCTCATTTATTTGGCTACTATTGCAGATGCCAGCCCAACCGGTGCTGCACAACCAGTGGAATAATCTTCCAGTTGACTGTTGTGGGAAGTAATTGACTATAACATACCTCCTACAAAACGGAGACAGGATTACTACCAACTGAGCTGCTTCCAGCATGAATGGAACCTGTGTAAAGAAAGCTACCAAGTTAATGTTATCCTCAACACTCATGTTTAATTAGCTGTATCCTTTAGTATTGACTGGATGACGCAGTGGGAAAAGTGTCAGACTACTAACTGAAAGTTCAGTGATTCAAGCTCACTAGCAGCTCCGCAGGAGAAAGACATGTCAGTCTACTTCCGTACAGATTTACGGCCTCGGAAACCCTAGGAAGCAGACTTGGCTCTGTTCTAAAGGGCTGCTAGCAGTTCAAATCGACTCAACAACGGTGGTGTGTTAGTCAGTGTGACCCAGGGTGTCCTCTTCCCGGAGTGCACCACTAAGCCTACCATTTTCGTTTCAACCTAAAAAGGAAACTGGGTAGGTATTGGGCAAGTAGCAGGGATTGGGGAGACTCCTGACTGAGACCCTGCCAAAGGGACAAATAACTGTTCCCTCTTCTGCCAGCGGTGGTGCCTGTGACTGTTTTTTTCAGGTTGCTTTGGAATAAAGCCTGTCTTTTCATGAAAGACAGATGTGTGGGTTTAGAAGTTTCTTTGTAACAAGTGTCCCACCCAGAGAAAATAAATTAAAAATAAGGTAGTGCCTTTATCAAACTAAAAATTAACAATACAGATAACAACTGTGCAATTTGGGACCTGTGTAAGGCAGTAACTCGTCTGAAAACGCAAGTACGTTCCACTAATGGAGGGCAATACGCGTAGGTGACAGTAACTGAGTTACTGATCTCATTCTTATTTAATTTAATTTAATTTTAATTTTCAGTCATTGTAAATGTCTTTTTGTTTGCTTGTCTGAATCAGCATCCAAACAAGATCACACATTGCATTTAGTTATGTCTGTTAAGTCTCTTGAAATATTTAACAGTTCTTCTGTTTCCTGTTTACGTGTTATATATTTGTTGAAAAGACTTACATTATTGCTCTAGAATTTCATACGCTTTGGATTTGACTTTTTGGTGGTGGCAGACATGTCCCACTAGAATCAACATCTACTGTAAATTGGTAGATGAGAGGGTCAGTCAGATTCAGATTCAAATTGTAATGTTTTTGGAAAGAATATGTCAAAGGAGGAGCTAAGTCCTTGCCCTTTCCCTGCCTCCGGAAGTGAACTGATTTTTAGCGTATTCAGACTGAGAAATGGGTTCATGTGATCTGTTCTCAAGTTCCGAGCCACTTTTCTAGTAAATCTTGCTAGCCTCAACTTATTATTTTATGTAGGATATTTGCTGGCAGAGTGGGGTGCCTCTGGACATTTTATGAAGCTAAAGTTTTGTTAAAGCTATGGAGAGAGGGAGCTGTACTAAAGAGGGATGTGCTCTTTCACTTGAGGGAACATGTCTGCTTCCTGACATTGATGGTTACTGTTACTTCCAAGTAGCAAGATTTATGTGGTTTTCTGTAGGTTCTGTGTAGCCATTGCAATGAATTACCAAAGCCAGCAGAGACATGGCGTGCCATGAGGAGGGAGCATGGCTGGTGTCAGATGGGTTAAAAGGTGGGAGACTGGCATATGTCTGACATATACTTCATAGGAGTCAGCGTTGAGCTGGTGCTCCTTCTCATCCTCCCTGAAATTAGATCTGGTACTACAGCTACTCAGAAGCAACCAGAGACCAAGCTTTGGTTGTAGATACGTTATCTGGAAGTCGACTTTCTTTCTCAAGAAACAGGAGTAAGGCTAAAGCAGCGAGGTGAGAAGGAAGGAGGAGAAGCCATTATAAAGGTGTGTTATAGAAGACAGTAGGACTCAATTCTGTCTGCATGAACCTCAGAAATATTCAGAGTGTTCCAGAATTATCCATGTGGAATGCACTTGTTGGAGTTACCTCTGGGGATTTAGCTCCCCTGTACTAACAAGTTGCCTTTACAGAAGGCAGAAAACTGCAGGACAGGCCCTGAGGGTGGGCTACCAGACACAAGGTAAGTCTGATTTTACAGGAGTGTCTGCTTCCAGCTATAACCCACATCAGATGTAAACACGGGGCTTTGACAGCATGAGAGGCTCCTCTGATGGGGAGTGTGGGCTCAGGTGCAAGCCAGTCAAGCACAGCTTCCTCTGTGGAAGGGGGTAGCCTTGAAATTTAAGCCAGCCCAGCTCTTTTCCTGGAGGAAACCCAGTTGGTGACCTGCGGTGTTACCTTTCCTCTATTGGGATGATGTTTCAGTTCCCCATCAGAGGGCACATCAGGAATGTATGAAAACAGTCCTGGTTGCTCCCACCTTACCCCACTCTGCACTCCAGTGAGCCCCTTCCTGGGATGTACCCCAAAGAAGCTGGTACAGGCCTATTAGCTGCTTTTGTTAGTACTGCTGTAAGGGACATTACACAAATGGGTGGCTGTAAGGAAAAGAAAGATGAAAGGAGTAGAGTCTTGGCTTCAACAGCAGGCAGGTTTATTGAGAGTAAACCTGGGAGAGGGTACTCTTACATCACCAAAGGAGACCAAGAGCCCATCTGTTCCCTTACAGACTGGGGTATTTCTAGGCCATGTGGTCTGGGTATAGTTCCGGTGAGTTTACAATGGGCGGGGGTGGGGGAGTGTATGGAGATTTTCCTGAAACCTGGAATTTCAGGGGGCCGGAGGGTCTCCAGGTGTAACAAAGACCCAAGCTTCCCAGGAGATTAGGAGATCAGAAGCTCCAGCCAGACCCCATTCAGTGTCAATTGGGGGTAGTTTCAATGCCATTCTGTTAATCAGGCACAAGGTCCTTCGTTCCAGACTCTTGGTGTTAGGGGGATAGGAGCAGACGTGTCTCTCTGACTGCTTCATGCTGATTTATGGGCGTACATGGGGTGAGTCTGTAACAGGACAGTGGTTGCCACCTGATCTTTTGCAATGGCAGTGCATCGGCCTGCAAGAAATCTTTGGAAAGAATTTATTATACAAGGCAGGAATACAGCTCCCAGGCAAAGGAGGAGTAATGGCCCTACAAAGGGGTCCTACAAAGCGTAATAACCAAGGGAGGATATTTTGGGTGGGCTAGGAGCTTGGAGAATTGTTGGAATTCAGCCTTGCTGCTTTTTCTTTTGCTGTCTTTATACTATCTCGGACTAGGCCTGATTTGTTCACACACAAACACAGTATTCCTCATTGATAAATATGCAGCTGCCTCATTTTTTGGCTGTTAGTAAGTCTAGGACTCTTCGATTTGAGAAGTGCTTCTGCTAGGGTGTCAGTCTGATCTTGAATTTGGGATAGTTGTAGAGATATTTCATAAAAACTTTCTCCTAGGGAGGAGGATGTTGTTGTTGTTGTGAAGTGCTGTCCAGCCTATATACGAACCCTGTGTAGGGTTTCCGAGGAGCAGCTGGTGAGTTTGAACCACCTACCCTGCAGTTCAAATGACTTTGCAGTCTGGTGACTGAAATTCCTGCTGCTCCAGTTCCTACACCTGCTGCTATTCCTAGGCTGACAAGTAGGGGGGTAAGTTGCAAGGCATGTATGTTTCGGCTCAAGGAGGTGTTTATTGGGACTAATATAGGTTGATCTTCAAAAAAAAAATAGGTTACAGGTGGTGATATGTATGCTAGAGTTCATTCACCAGTCCAATTAGTAGGTAGGAAAATGTAAAGGTTTTTTTCTGCGTAGGAAGAATACTTCTTGGTGAGGCTTAATACATCCTTGGATTTGGAAAATTAAGAAATGTTGGGGCCTGTCCACATGCACTGATCTTTCCCATGCTGACAGGGAAGTTGCTAAATGGGTTGCTCCTAAAGGTTGTAGGAAGATGGAGTAGCCAAGGTTGGAGTTGTGGCTTGCTTCTAGTGGTAACCTGCGGGTTTGAGTAAGCAGATGATATCTCATTGTTGTTTTGGACCTTTCCTGTTGGTCCTGTGGTGGATGCTGTAGGGTACCGGAGGGTTTGGATGAATGTTTGTACCCTGTAGGATGTTTTCAGCTTCTTCTGGCATGTTTGTGATGATCTGTTTAGAGAATATTGGACCTTTTTGGGGTTTGAGAAAGCCATGTTCATAAGGAGGCTGAAGTGACTGGAAAAAGTGATGAGAGAGAGGCTAAACAAATCCAGGAAGTATCATTTATGTGTTGTGGTGGAGCTTGGTATAGGAGGGAGGCTGGTAGGTTTATTCAATGTTGACTTGATGACGGATGAGGGTTGGTTAGAACAGGATGAAGAGTAAAGAGAGTGAGAAGAAGGAGATTTGGGTGGTGGAGGAATAAATGCATGACAGAAGAGTGTAGGGGTTTGGAATTACTAGAAAAGTAGGACACACAGCCTGAGTAATCTGACAGAGGTCTTGGATGACTCTATATGCCCCATCAGGTTTTGGTAGTGGGAGAATAGGAGTGTTGTGTGGAGAATGGTTAGGTATGAGGATGTGGGCTGCAAGGAATTGGGAAACAATGAGTTGGAGGTCATGGAGATCCTCAGGACTAAGGGGGTATTGAGGGACAGCGATTTGACACATAGGATCCTTTAATGACATTTTATAGGAGTGTGGTGATGGGAGATGACAGGAATGTCAGTATCCAAATTATGGGATTATTTGGTGAAGTTTCATGGGGATTTACACAGGGATCAGGTGTCTGTGCTAATAGAAGGTTGGGGTGTATCTTAGAAATTAAATTTGTGTAAGCTACCATGCCCTAAAAGAGGAACGGGACATTGGGGCATTACTAAAAATGAAAGAGTTAACATAGGAACAACTGAGGGGTGGTGTTTGCTTGGGAGTGGCAGGTATGCCTTTCATTCTGATTACTGAGACTGAGGAAGAGAGGAGTGCACTGCTAATTTCTGTTAGAACTGAAAAACTCACCCCAGTGTCCAGTAGGAAAGCGATGGTCTTACTGGGTACCATCCCTAATACCCTGGGTTCTGAGCGTATATTTGCTGTGGGGGGGCGGAGAATCCCAGTCAGTTTTCTGAAGACAGCTAATAAGAATGAAGGGTCTTTCACTGGTGGCTGGGGCTAAAGCTTGGACTGAACTTGACCTGGAAGGGCGTCCCTGGCTGGGGCAGTCCATCTTCCAGTGGCCCCATTGACCACTCTTAGGGTATGGCATGGTCGGTGGTCTCGGGCTAGGACATGCTTTTGCCCAGTGTCCAGCCTGCCCACACTGAGAGCACATTCCAGGGACTTTTGTGCATTTTCCTGCTCTGGGCTGGGGTGAGTGTGAGGTGGCAGACACTAGCGTCTCATATTGAATGTGGAGTTTTTACTTTTTGGTTCCTTTGTTCTTCATCTCGGTTCTTAAAAAAAACATTTAAGTAAGAATGCTTTTAGAAAAATTACACTATGGAGTTGAGAACCTTCCTCTAACTTTTGTAATTTCCTTCTAATATTCGGTGCAGACTAGTAAATAAACTGCAAATAAAGGAAAGTTTAGCCTTCTCTTGATTCTGGGTTCATGTTGGTATACTTTATCATGACGTGCCTTGGGTGACCTCACATAGTTTATCATAATTGACAGCCTTATGGGCATTTTTATCCATTACGCTGTAAAATAAGTAATCGTGTAATCCCTTTGTTGGGTGCCTTCACTTCCATGTTGATAATTCCAGTTAGGCTCTCTGCAGAGAGAGGGCATCTGCCACTTCACCACAGGGTGAAGGGTGGGGGCCTGTTCATGGAAGGCATTAGCATGGACTTCTGCTGCTCTCAATATGAGTTCCTTTTCCTCTGAGGTCAAGGTGTAAATATCATGCCAAGTTAAACTAAAAGACTGGGTTGTCCAAAGGAACTCCTTGTGGAGCTTGACTGAGTTTTCAGAAAAGGATCCTAAGCATTCTTGGATCTGGGAAAGACTGGACAAAGAAAAAGGAATATGCATTAGGGTAGGGCCATTGACCACAGCCTCTTCCCTTAAGAGGAGTATAGTTGGTGCAGTATTGGTATTGGCAGCAAGGGAGGAGAATCTTAGGAAGGGACAAAGGGTGGAGGAGGGGGAGGTGTAAAGGCTGGTTCAGAGGGTGGGGGATGTTCATTTGCAGGATCAAAGCGAGATTCAGGAGGAATCAGGTGAATTTGGTGAGCCCAGTAAGGGGAGTGGAAGGAGAAAAAGGTTTGGAAGTGGGGAACCTGCCATTTTGCCATTTCTTTATAGAAGTTGTCAATGTCTCTGAAAATTTGGAAGTCAAAAGTGCTGTTTTCTGGCCACTGACTAATTGCAACCAGGCTGTAGTGCAAAAATCAATTAATTATTTTTCAGATTGATTTCTATTAGATGTAATTTCTTTAGGTTATTCAAAATACAGCCTAGAGGTGAGGGGGGTGGTTTGCAAAGCCCTGGGATTTTGGGTGGGTCAAGGAGTCACTGCCGAAGGCGGTGTCTGCCTTCCCACAGGTGAGAAGGGAGACACAGGAGGTCCCACTGTTGACAGACCTGATGGCCTGGAGAGGGTTATGGACTTCCCCTGCATCCTCTGCCAAGGGAGTCCAAGTGATCCTCTGAGGATCAGGGGACGAGGCAGAATCTCCTGGGATCTTCAGGAGAGAGTGCCGGGGCCTGATTTACCTAGACCCAGGAATTTGTGACCAGTGTTAGATGAAGAAAGATTTGACAGAATGGCCTCTGAGATCTGGAGCCATGTAAAAGAAAAGACAGACTACTCGGAAGCGAGCCAGGGAAAGGGACTATACAAGAGTTTTGAGTGAACCACCAGGGGTGCCCTGGCCTGGCCTTACAACCCTCATGAAAAGGTTTGGGATCCCTCATAGTCAGTTGCAGAGAGACAGAGAGAAAGATAGAAGAGAGAGGAGAAAAGCGGGCTACTCATGAGCAGGTGGAGAAAGAGATCCTAGGGTCAGGAATTTTGAGAGTTCGCTGGGGTGTGCCCCAGTCAGAACCTCACAATCCTCCAGGACTGAATCTGCAATCTCTCCAGTCTGCTGGAGAGAGAAAGAGAGCCTGGCTAAATAGCAAAGATGGGTTTGGGAGGGGGTGGAGTTTAGAATGGGCTAGCACAGGAGGATAGGGGCTTTGTGAGGCCTTGCCAGAGGGTGGCTAACTGGAGGGAATGGGAAATTTAAAACGAAAGGAAAATACACATTTAAGAGAGTTATGGTGGTTGATAGAAAAGAGGACCTCCGTTCCGTTGGAGGAATTTCTCTAGATCTCTGAGAATTCCATAATAGAAGGTTTTCAAAGCATAAAGAGGTGTTTCGGTTTAATTTCACAAACAAATTCATTTTCTCAGAGTTTAGGAGACAAAAAGTCCAAATTCAGGGAACTGACTATGGAGTTTTCTCTTGGCTCTGGGGGGAAGTTCCGACTTTGTCTCTTCAGCTTGTTTCCTGGCTCCTTGGAGATTTCAAATGGCATGGCGTTTGTCTTTCCTGATATCTGCTTGCTTGCTTTGTTAATCTCTTAAAAGAGATTAATTAAAAACACATCATATACTAATACTGTCTTAACATAATACAGAAAATCTACTGCTAACCCATTGTCATCAAGTCAATTCTGACTCATTGTGACCAGACTGGACAGACTGCAAAGTCATTGGAACTGCAAGGTCGGAGGTTCAAGCTCACCAGCTTCTTAAGGTGTGCAAGTCTGTAGCTCTCAGACTGACACATTTTTATCTCTTGGAGTGGCTCGTGGGTTCCAAATGCCAACCTTTTCAGCAGTCGAGTTCTTAACCGTTACACCACCAGACCGCCAACCCCAGGTATAGGTGTTAGGATCTCCAAAACAGTTTGGAGAAACACAAATCCTTAATACTCTAGAATCTACACCTTCTCTTCAGCCACTAGGACCTCCATCTTCCCAAAGCTTTAGTAATCCAAGATTCAAGGGAAGGTTTTCCTTGTTTATATATTCATTGAAAGTGGAGTTACTGATCAGTTAGCATGTGCTCAAGACACCTCAGTGAGGAAGCCAGACAACATCCTGCTCTACTGAGACTTTTTTTAACTTTATTGTGAATTAAGTAAAGGTTTACAGAGCAGATGAATAGTCCCACTTTGAACAAACCATGCATTTGTTTCTGTAAAATGATTGCAATCTCCTCCATGTACCATTAGTTAATAGTTGTTATTGTTAATTGCCATCAAGTCGGTTCCGACTCATAGTAACCCTGTATGGAGTTTCCAAGGAGTGACTGGTGAGTTTGAACACAGCCTTGTAGTCCACTATTGATCCGACAACACCACACGTGGACTTCATCAGCTAATGATATTAACCTCTATTCACTTTACCTCTTGCACTCCTCCTGTATCTACTGCTACTTGCAGCTTTCCTGTGCCAACCTCACTTGTGTTGCATATAACCTTCCTAGCTATCCAACTTAATGTGTCTATCCACTGACTTCCTTCCCACCCCTGGTAACCATCAAAGAATGATTCTTTTAATATGAAAATCTTTTCTTGAGTTTTTACAATAGTGGTCTCATACAATGTTTGTCCTTTTGTGATTGACTAATTTCATTCAGCAAGATGTCCTCCAGATTCATCCATGTTTCGAGGTCTTTAGCAGATTCATGGTTTTTCTTCAACACATAGTATTCCGTTGTGTGTATGTACCAGTCTTCTGTTGATGGGGATTTAAGCTGTCTCCATCTTTCTGCTATTTTGAATAGTGCTACAATGAATGTAGTCCTTTTGTGGCATTGTAGGATAAGCACTGGACTGCCAACTGCAAGATCAGTGGTTTAAACCCATCAGCCACTCCTTGAAAACCTTATGTGGGTTTGCTATGAGTTGGAACCAACTCAACGGAACTTAACAAAATGTAAGGAGCCCTGGTGTGGTATAGGGTTAAGTGCTTGGCTACTAACTGAAAGATTGGCAGTTGGTACCCATCAACTGCTCCAGGGAAGAGGATGTAGCAGTTGACTTCCATAAAGGTTTATAGTCCTGGAAACCCTATGGGGCAGTTCTACTCTAAAGTATAGGGTTGCTGTGAGTGAGGATAGACTCGGTGGCAGTGGGTTTGGGGGTTTTTTTTTTTTGTTGTTGTTGTTATTCACCTATGTGGGAACCCTGGAAAGAGCTCGGGTGGTATAGTGAGTTAAGCATTGGGCTGCTAACCAAATAGCCAGCAGTTTGAACCCACCAGCTGTTATGCTTGAGAAAGATGGGGCAGGCAGTCTGCTTCCATCAAGATTTATAATCTTGGAAACCTTGTGGAGCAGTTCTGTCTTTTAAAAAAGTTAAAAAAAATTTTTTTGTGAATAGAGTGAAGGATTACAAAAAAGATCATCAGTTTTACATTCAACAAATAAGACTTGGTTTTGTTTCAATGATTGTAATCTCCTCCATGCAACCAACAGTTATCCTGCTTCCTCCCTGTGGCTCTCATTTCCATTCCACCCACCTTCCTAACCCTTATGGCCTTTGTCTTTAGATACAAGGTGCCCCTTTGATTCTACCATTCCTAGTGAGCACAGCTTACGAGTGCTGTTCTCCCTGTATACCTATCTACTGCTTGGCTGAAAGTTGGGTCACAAGGGTGAGTTCCTTTTCAGACCTGAAGGGTGGTCAGTGCTGTAGTCTCAGGTTCCTCTTGTCTCTTTCTGACCAGTAAGCCTGGTCACTTTTTGGTTTTTGTTTTTGTTTTTTTGTCTACTACTCTGTTTTATGGAGGCCTGGTGTGGCGCTGTGGGTTGATGCGTCAGACTGCAAAGTCATTTGAACTGCAAGGTCAGCGGTTCAAGCTCACCAGCTTCTCCTCAGAAACCCTATGCAGGGTTGCTATGGGTCGGAACCGACTCAACGGCACTTAACAACAACAACAACAATTCTGTATTGTAAGGGCTGTTATGTAGGATAAGCTAACTGCTAGGCTGGCAGCTCAAACTCACAGCTGCTCCTTGGAAACTGCCAGCTGTAGCAAAAGCTATCATACAGGGTTGTTATGGGTCAGAACTGACTAGCCCGCACTTAACAACATGAGTTACACTCAATGGCAGAGCCGTGAGGGCCTTGTGGAGCACTAGGGTCACCATGATTTGGAACTCAGTGGTATTGAACAGCATTCACCTATGTAGACACTGATTCATTTATAACTCAATTCCTCATATGACTGTGCTCACACTAGGCCCCACAGTGAGAAAATAGGAGGAGCGCTGGGCATTGCTCTCAGAGATCTAAACTCAGCTTGGTAAGGAGAGATGTGCCCTGGTACTGACCATATTGTTGTCACGTGCCGTTGAGTCGGTTCAGACTCAGCGATCCTATATAAGGTTTCCAAGGTGCATCTGGTGACTTTGAACAGCCAACCTTGTGGTTCCAACCAACTGAGGTCCTGTGCTTTATCCCACAGTGCCACATCAGGACTCCTTGGTATTGGTATACAATACATATTATTTGTGCCAAGTGAATAGTTTCCTGGCCCATAAAACATGGCATATTGTGTAACCGTATAGGAATCTCTTGGTAACTTAATTTTAGTTTAGAAAAAATGATTCTCAACTTGCATTATCAATCATTTGCTTACAAATGTTTCCTGAGTTTCATGTTTGAAATAGCAAATAATCATAGAATTTCTCAGACTGGAAGAAAACTTAAAGGTTAAGAGATTTGTGCAGGTTACACAGTCAAGTGGCTGAGCCCAAACTCCCAAAATCCCCAACCACACCTCTAATACTCCTCTTGGTTTATGAATAAGGAAACCAAGATTCAGCGAGAAAGGCAATTGCTCTAGGACGCTTACGAGTTAAGAATACAGTCCAACTAAGACAGAGGTGTCAGATTCCTATCTAACTGCTAACTTCTGCCTTCATAGTTTTACCTATGGATACGAAATTAAGAGATGTATAGGCTGTCTCCCTCACCATCCCCTACAAGAAAGGATGAGAGGGACAAAGTGGGACCTCTCACAAGGTGGTTTCCTATTCACTATATGATGATATATAACAGCCTTTGCAATAGGAGATCAGGTGTCTTCACCCCAGACAGGAGTATACCAGGGAGGCACGACGCTTGACCATAACCCCCTGGTCCCCTGGTCCTTTTCCATCCTCCTTTATTTTCACAGATTTACATCAGATCAGGTTTACTTTCACCCATTTATAAGTTGAACACTCGTAAACTCAAAACTCACCAAGATGAATTACCTAAGAACTATAGCTGAGACTATATTCCAGGCACCACGTCTGCTCAATAATATTTTCAATCAATGACCCCATGTCGGTCCTCTTCCTGAGGATTTACTGGACAGGTGAGATATCCCAGCCTTTCCATTTTAATTCTAGTTGATCTAGTGTGATCCCCAGGCTAGCAGCATCTGTATCACCTGGAATGTGTTTAAAATGTAAGTGTAATACAAGACAGTACAGGACCAGAAATGCCTAAGAAAGTTTCCAGACCTTGAGGTCCCAGAGATTCCATGCAGAAATTATCAAGGGCTTACATCACATAGAAAAATGCTTAGTTTTGCAATTCCTGAGCAGTCCCTTGTCTGCAAACACAAAGTCAATTTGCCAGTTGTAGCAAAAGTTATCAGCATCAACTCTCATTCCTTGAACTTTATGAATTCAATGTGCTCCAACAGATTCCTGACAGTTTCTGTTTCTCAGCCCCTGATGGATTTCTCCTAGACATGGAAGTCAGCTTTGTGTAGGCTTAGTGGACAAGAAGTATCTGGGAATTCTTAGTCCTGGGAGCAGTCCTCAACCAGCCAGTTTCAGAAGATACGATGTATAAATAACGTCATCTCCTCCTCTCAGACAAGATAGCCCTGAGGTGTTTCTTCTGTACTGGCTGCCAGAACTCCCCAGCAGGATTACGCTCCTGTCTCCCACTGTGGAAGCTGGGTTAATAGCCTACAACTTATTAGCTGCTTTCCTTGTTTTACCTCCCTACTCCCTGAACGGATCTTCCCACATAAACTACTGACAATCAAATCTCCATCTGAGGGTCTGCGTCTGAAGGAAACTAAACTAAGGCATCAGTTGTATGGCTCAATATGAGTTCCATCAGCACTACGGCAGATCAAACTTTTTAACCATAACTCTATTTGCAAACACTTTGTTGTTACCAGCTAAGTCAGCCTAAAACATGATAACCTCATGCACAACGAAGTGAAATGCTATCTGGTCATGCGCCAGCCTCATGAACTGGTCTGTTGTAATCCATAGGGTTTTCAGTGATTGATCTTCAGAAGTAGATTAGTATGTCTTTCCTCCTCCTCCATCTTGATCTGGAAGCTCTGTTGAAACCTGTTCAGCCTCACAGCAACACACAAAGCCACCACCGATGGATGGAGGGTAGCTGCACATAGGTGCACTAGCTGGGAATAGAACATGGGTCGCCTACATAGAAGGAGAGCGTCCCACCACTGAACCCACTGTCCCCTTTACAGAGACAAGTGTCTAGAAAAAGTGTCACAGCCAAGAACTCAAAGACTCCAGGAGATGGAACCAGTAAACAAGTAGTGTCAGACTCAAATGAATGAGGCCCCTAACTGACGAAAGGCATATTGTTGCAGCTGGAGCTTATATGAATCTGACAGGCTCCAAGTTCCTTTCTAAAAACGATAGAGCAACAAACATTGGTGAAAACATAGCCATGCTTTAAAACAACTTAGTGGCCAAAGATGATGACAGTGCCTACCACTGAGGCGGCTGCTTATGTGCAGCTACTGCCTCATTGGCCATCTCTGTGCTGCCCCACACCCATGTCTTTTCCTGAATGGTTACTGCCTCTATCCTAAGCAGATCAATCACAGGATCTCTCTGTTACCCTGGTTACCAAGAATGACCCTTGGATGGACATATGAACCTCATCAAGCCATCTGAATCCCTCCCCAACATTTTCCTGACTAGCACTGACAGGAAAAATGCTTTTCCCTTGATACAGGTTGCATGCCTGGACTGCCACAACCATGTTCTCTACCTTTTGTGGAGAAACCACAATGAAAATAACAGTCAGACACCAGCAGACCCAATCTTCACTAATACCTCAAGTATGTCATTTTTCTCTGCCCCATGAAATGTTCTCCTTTCCACATTAGAAGAGCATTCCAGAATTTAAAAAGAAATGAAATTTCAAAACTTTAAAATACTATGATTCAGCAGCTGTTTATTTACCGCCAGCTCGGACCCAGGTATGAGCTATTGCCCCTAACTGGGTCCTCTCTAGATCATACCAGTAGGTGGCTATGAAGGCGCAAAGCAGCGAGTGCCATGATACATCCACACCCTATAAACAAACCAAAGGGGCACATTAACAATGTGGACTCCAGAGCCAAAAGACTTTATGCCATATCCAGGCTCTGCCACAATGGATTTTAAGGGTGTCAACCTGGCCAGGAAACTCCCCAACTATAAATCAAATTCAGTCTAGGTCCTGTTGTGAAGGAAAAGTCAACAGACACACGGTCCACAGTCAGTTGGTATTAAGTCAATATTGCCAATATTGCCACAGATAATCAGGGAGATTCCATCAGTGAAAAGACCTGCAAAGTGAAGCCAAGGCTTTCCTGAAGAAGATTGCCACCTGACCTCCTACATGAGATTTTAATCTTCCCATCCTAAAGGATCCCAGATGTGTTCAAGCAAACCGCAGAATCGCCTCATCCAATTCCCTTCAATTCATCTCTTACTGTATATCCTGAGGAGCACCATGGCTCCATACCATAAACATTGGACTACAAGCCACAAGGTCCTTGGTTTGAGCCTGTCAGCCATTCCACAGGAAAGATGTGAGCTTTTGGCTCCCACAAAAATTTAAAGCCTCAGAAACTCTGTACAGGATATCTGTGAGTCAGAACTGACTCCAAGGCACTTAGTAACAACAGCAACATATTTCCTGGCAGTACAGTGGCTTCATACAATAAGCCCTGGACTGCAAACCACAAAGTGCGCAGTTTGAGCCCACCAGCCCCTCTGTGGAAGAAAGCTGAGGCTTTCTGCTTCCACAAAGATTCAAAGTCTCAGAAACCCTGTACAAGGTCACTATGAGTCCGAACCGACTCGATGGCACCCAACAACATGTATCTCCTGCTAGTTCTGGCTTTCTCAAGAACTGTTGAGAAATCTATCAATTTTTAGATCATACTATGAGGAAGGATTAAAGAGTGTGAAATAATTTATAATTAGTTTACAATTTTTTGCTCAGAGCTAAAGTAGCAGTAGTTTCTAAGAAATGAACTTTTTAATACAGAAACCAAAAACTCATCACCACTGAGCCAATTCTGACTTATAGAGACCATGTAGGACACAATAGAATCTGCCCCATAGAGTTTGCAAGGATGTAAAACTTTAGAGAAGCAAAGTTACATCTTTCTCATGCAGAAGTCTAGTTGGTTTGAATCACTGACCTTTGATTAGCCACCAAACACATTATTCACTGTACCATCATAACCTAGGGGAATAAGTAACTTGTTTGATTTAAAACAAGGTCTCTATGCTTACTTACTCCTCTCCAAGGGTTGTCTTTCAGCATTCTATCAGACAAGATTATGTTGCTATCCATAAAGTAACATTGTTGTTGTTTTTAGGTGACACCAAGTTGGCATCAATGCACAGCAACCCTATGCACAATAGAACAAAACACTTCCCAGTCCCGCGCCATCCTCTCAACTGCTGCAATGTTTAAGTCCATTGCTTCCGATACTGTGCCAATCCATCTATTTGGGGGCCTTCTTTGAAGAGGTGTATTTTAAAACACATTCTGATAACATTCTTTGTCATTGACCTCCAAGACCACACCCAGGTTTGATGATTCACTAGAATTCACAGAACTTAGACAGTGATACAGTTATGAGGAGTTATATCAACAGGATACAAAGCAATACCAACAAAGGGAAAAGCACCATGGGGTGAAGTCCAGAAACAAGTATCAGCTCCTGGGAGTCCTCCCAGAGGAATCACACAAGACACACTTGATCCCTCCAGCAATGAATTGTGACAACATGTGGGAAATGTTTTCTACCAGGGAAGTTTGTTAGAGACTCAGCCGTCAGCATTGGGGGCTAGTTACATAGGCATCCTCTGCCTGTTATTGTTTGGTGCTGCTGAGTTGCTTCTGACTCATTGTTGTTGTTAATTGCCATAGTATTGGTTTTGACTCATAGCAACCTTGTATAGGGTTTCCAAGGAGCGGCTAGTGAGTTTGAACAGCTAATCTTGTGATTCAAATGACTTTGCTGTCCAGTGTGTATCCTAGGGTGTCACACCAGGACTCCTTCTAACTCATAGCGACCATATATAGGGTTTAGGAGGAGTGGCTGGTAGGTTTAAACTGCCAACATGAAGGTTAGCAGTCCAGTACTTACCCTAGAGCGCCAAACCAGCACATACCACTATTTCTGACTCTCAGAAGAAAAGCAGGTGTTCAGCTTAAACCATATTGTTTGGACAGATAGTTCAGGCATAGCGAGCACTCTTAATCATTTAGAGAATTGTTTACTATTCAAGTTCCCAGACAGTAGCCAAAGGCCAACCTTGCAAGCAGGGCATTCTAAGGATAACAGTCTCAGGCTTACTGTTAACTAATTTTTTTTATTTAGTTAAGGTTTTTATTGTGTATTGAGTGAAAGTTTATAGGCCATATCATCAGTTTTACATTCAACAAATCATATACCTTGTTTCATTACAATGATTATAATCCCCTCCATGTACCATCAGTTAACAGTATTTCTCTCTATCCACTTTAACTTTTTAAAAAACAAACAAACAAAAACACTCAGGCATATATAATAATTTACATCTCCAAAGGGTACATTCTGCAAGTCTGCCTCCTGGCCACCAGCCCTTAGTCCCTCTCTTCTAAGTCCATGAATCTAGAGTCCTCAGCTACTCCCCTCTCTTCATGCCCCCATCTCTGCCTCCATCTCTGGCGCTGCTGCTTCTCGGAATAAGGTCCCGCATTCTGCTTGTGCATTTCTCTCTTGATGGTCCCAGGGCCCTCCGTTTCTGGACTGTAAGATTAACCACTCCCCTTTTTTTGTTACGAAACTTCTACCTTTATTTACAATTGTGACCGTCGCAATTAGTCATGATAATAATTATTCACTATTGAATCTTACAAATCGTATCCCCATCTCTTTTCACCAGACCCATCTAGAGAAGATGACAGCTATTCAGTGGGGACTCTGTCTTCCTCCATACTCTTAAACTAAACTCCCTCTTGACACCTTGTAAGCCAATCACTTCGTGCCTTTATTGCCCCCTCATTTTAGGTAGCCAATGTCTAAGGTGCCCATCCCTGTCTGCCCTGTGTACAGAGGGGACAGCATTGATACTTGATTTGAAGACTCTTTCCCTCTCTGTTGGTATTTAGAGACTATGGCTCTGAGTATAGGTCAGGTTCATCAAATTGTATCAATTTACCCTTGTTTCCTTTAGCCAAAAAAAAAAAAAAATTTTTTTTTTTTTCAATTGAGTTCTGATTATCGAGCCATCGAGGCTAGGTCAAAACGGTACTGTATGCACGTTTGGGTGTTCTTGTGCACCTCCTCTCACTTCATATCAGCTAGATGCTTCACTCTCAGCTCTAGCCCTCTGTGGCTAAGTTCTTGTCCATGGGCTCAAGTGTCCTCAGATCTCACCATACTTTGGACCAACCAGCCCTTCCTCTTCTCTCTCTCATCTCCAGGTCAACAGGATTCAATGGACTGGAGTTGAACTTAGCCCATTTCTTCATTGATGCCTTTCTGCCTCTTCCAC
>NW_006408642.1:3209625-3217267 GCF_000296735.1 Chrysochloris asiatica
CAAGATGGCGACTCCTGGAGCAGCTGAGTGTCTTGAATTAGAAAGCAATGGATTTCTTGCTTCTGCTACAAATTCCCCTAGCTGTAAGCCTACCAACCTTCTAAATACTCCTTTATATGTGGTTCAGAGTTCTGGGACCATCTCCTGAGCCTGCTTGGTCCTATATTCTGTGTTGTTCCTTACTGCACTTCCACCCGATCTGCCATTTTGCTTGTTCTCCTGTTAACTCTTCTATACACAATTTCCCACTTCACATCTAGGATAATCATTTACTTTTAAAATGGTATAAGCTATTAAGGTTGTTGTTGTTGTTAAGTGCTGTCGAGTCGGTTCCAACCCATACCGACCCTTTATAGGGTTTCCGAGGAGCATCTGGTGAACTTGAACTGTCGATCTTGCAGTTCAAACGGTTTTATAGTCTGGCGCATTAACCCACAGCGCTATTAAGGTAGATAGGATAATTGCTTAGACCATTTAAAATTAATTATTAGTATACATATTTATATTGATAATTGTAATAATTATTATGTACATATACCTTTTCTGATTGCCTTCTTTTTCCTTTCTCTTACCTCTTTTCTCCTTCCTCTAACTTACAAAATGTAGTCACTGTTTAGAGGGCTCCCTGCTAATGGTTGAATCGTATAGTATAGAAGATCCATTGAAAAGTGCATTTGGAGCTAAGGCAATAAATTGATGACTGACACCATATATTGAGATAATCATTTTCTTTATTCTGTTATGATGGAGAATTACAGAAATAAATTTTCTGATGCTGAACCCTTTTTGTATTCCAAAGTTAAAGCCAACTAGATCGTGAATGTTTTGGGTTTAAATACTGATGAATTTTGTTTCCAGATATTTTGTTTGGGGAGCATGGTAGCTCTGTACGATAAGTACCAAACTGCAAACCACAAGGTTTTGGAAGTTCAAATCTACCAGCCACTTCATGAGAGAAAGATGAGGCTTTCTGCTTCTGTAAAGATGTAAAGTCTTGGAAACTCTACACCAACTGACTCGATGGTACTTAACAGCATTTTGTTTGCATTTTGAAACCCGTGTTTATAATAAGGTTGGTCTATAACTTACCTGCACAGCCTAATCTTGATATCAACATAATACTAACCTCACAAGCAAGTAGTTTTCTCATTCTGCTTCCTGAAATGTTTTGGTTGAGAAAGGGATTATTGTAATTATTATTGCTTCTGAAGGATTGGTAAAAATTTGCCTGCAAAACAAATTGAACCTGTGTCTTTTTGAGGGGAGACTGTATTTGCTGTATGTTTTATTATGAGCACTTTCAAACATTTACAAAGGTAGAGAACATAAACCTGTACATATCTATCACCTATGTGATGTCAAGTATCAAGATTTTGCCACATTTATTTCACCCAATGTTCATTTACTTATTTTGTATTTTAAAAGTAATGCCAGGTGTCATGTGTTTTTGTACTTTGAGTATCCATCTGTAAAGAGATAGGGACATTTGCTTACATAACCCAAAATGTCACTATTACATCTAACAAAATTAAACATGCTCCTTGGTTTTATCTATTATCCAGTTCTTAAATTTCCCATTTGACTGTCCCAAAATGCCTTTCATAGTTCTTTGGAGGGAGATTTGAGATTACTAATTTAATTTCTCTAACGGTTACAGGCATATTCAGGTCTTCTATTTCTTTTTTAGTCAATTTTGGTAATTTCTATTTTCTAGAAAATTATCTATTCCATTGAAATGTCTCCACTAGCGTTCCTGATCAGCTTTGCCAGAGTCTTGAGTCCTAATTGCTGCCTCTAACCCCACTCTAAGGGCTCATGACCCTGAATTGTAACCTGGAAATTCCTACTGGAAGTGTGCACTCTGTTCATGTTTTGTGTGGCATACTTCAAAGCAGGTTCATGTGCCTCCAGAAACAGGGGTAGCACTCCCAGTGCCCGGGCCCAGGCAGAATACAGGCTGTGTGAGAGGGGTTACCATTGGTCTCTGAGTTGGTGAGGATGAGGACTAGTCATGCTCTACGCTACTGGGAGGGCATAAAACAAATGAGAAGCGCATACCCCTTGCATCAATCTCCTGCCATGTCTTGTGCCTGCTGCCCGCTGTATAGACAACCCCTTGCAAAAAATCTCCAGATGGCTACACCATTCCAGGGTAGCTGACAGCTCCGTGTTTTTCTTCTCTCTCGCTGCTCCTGTTTAGCTTCCTCTTCTGGTTGGCATTTTGTCCACCTCTCTGCCCTATCCCTTCATGGGTGTAATGACCAAGGTAAGCCTGAACTTGTAACTCCTTCGATACCAATTTCCTACCTCTTCTGGAGATGAACAGGGAGGTGTTAGTCCTTTGGGTTAATTCTAGCTCTAGGTATGCCTAGTCCAGAACTTTCTTAACCATCACCACCGTACATTCAAATGATGTGAAATATAATTTAAATTCACATGATAAGATCAAAGAATCTTTGAGTAAGAAGACACCTGAGAGAGTATTTTTTTCTACTTATTATATGAGAAACCTTGGTGTAGCCGTTGTAGGATAAGCACTGGACTACTAACCACCAGCCACTCTGAGGGAGACAGGTTCTGCTTCCATAAAGATTTAAAGCCTCGAAAACCCTATACAGGGTCATTATGAGTCAGTATCAACTCACTGGCAGTGAGTTTGAGATGACTATACAGGTGAGGAAATTTAATTCCAGAGAGATCAAGCAATGTGGCCTAGGTAACACAACCAGTGGTAGAAACAGACAGGAGACTCTGAGTGTCAAGAAAATAATGAATTCCAGATTTAAAGCACTTAAAATACACCATAAAATAAGTTATCTGATCCCTTAGCTCTGAGGCCTATTCACAAAGCCAGCTGTCCTGAAGCACAGTGATTACAAACCTGGGTACTGTTTGCCTCCTTTCCTTTTACCAGTTTTCATATGAAAGGTAGCGTTGCCAACCCATTTAACAATGATTGGAGTGGCAAATGTTTTGATAAAAAACAAAATAATAAAAAATAATATAATAAATAATAAAATAATAAAAAAACAAAACCCAAGCTTATAAATGGTTAAGGAGTTGCTGGGTGGCTCAAATGGTGACATGCCAACTACTAAGCAATTGGTTGGCAGTTTGAACCATCCAGATTTGCCACAGAAGAAAGTCCTGACAATCTGCTTCTGAAAAGTCTCAGCCTTGAAAACCTGCCCGAGCATAGTTCTACCCTGCAATACCTGAGTCTCTATGAACTGGAATTGACTAGATGGCAACTGGAGGGAAAATGGTTAGCTGTGACATCATTTGTTGTTGTTAAGTGCTGTTGAGTTACTTCTGATTCATATCAACCCTGTGTAGGGTATGCTGGGCTTTTAAAATCTGTTGGAGCAGAAAGCCTCATCTTTCCCCTGTGGATCTCCTGACGAGCTTGAACTGCGGACCTTGTGGTTATCTTATGGAGTCACCGCTAAAATACAAAACAGGCCTCTAGTTTCTCAATTCAACCTAGGTTACAAGTTAAAATTGTGGAGACTCTTCCTTTGATGGAGTCCTGGTGTAGCGCTGTATGATAAGCACCAGACCACAAGGTCAGTTTGAACTGCAAGGTTGGCAGTTCAAACCCACTGGCCACTTCTCAGAAACCCTGCACAGGATCACTATGAGTCAGAACCAACTCAATGGCACTTAACAATGTTCCTCTGATACTGGCCTCTCAGAGTGGTAATACTGGAAAGTTATGCCAGGGAAGGCACTTCCGTGATGGTGTGGAAGTGGCAAAGGTCAGACTGTGCTTTACACAAGTGGCAAAGGTACAAGACACTTTAGAAACCAATTTCGAGATGCACTATAAAACTACAAATCAAAAATGTGGCACTAGCATACAGACAGACACATAGACAAATGGAACAAACAAGAGTCCAGAAATAAATCTACACATTTGGTTACAAAGCCAAGGCAATTTAGTGGTGTAAAGACAGTCTTTTCAACAGATCACATATAACTACTGGATTATCTATACCCAAACCAAACTAAACCCACTCCAGGGTCAATAGCGACCCATAGCTATCACATTAGGGGTTGTGGTGGTTGTTATGTGCCATGGAGTCAGTTCCCACCCATAGCGACCCTGTATAGGGTTTCCAAGGAGCAGCTGGTGAGCTTGAAACATGGACCTTGCAGTTCAAACGGCTTTGCAGTCTGGTGCATTAACCCACAGTGCCACACCAGGACTCCTCTGCGTAACATTAGGGGTGAGTTAATTAAATGAATGACCAAATATAACATTAATTATTAAGCTGATAATTTTGTATGACCCCTAAATGAAATGATACATTTTGGGGAGAAAAAGTTTTCCCACCCCTGTTACAGAAGGTGTTCTGAGGCTCATATTTCTCTCTGGGAGTGGCTAGTGGTTTGAACTTCTGTCCTTGTGGTTATCAAGGCAGTGCTTATCCTACTGCGTCACCAGGGATCCTGTATTATGTATATTGTTGTTAAGTGCTATCAAGTCTGTTCCACTCATAATGACTGGTTTCAGGCTGGAGTAAAAAGCCTCATCTTCCTCCTGCGAAGCGCCTATGGGTCTGACCGCAGACTTTGTGATTATCCTACAGAACCACCACACTCACACAATAATTTATTGTAATAGATCACAAACCTAAAGGTAAATAGTAGAACTCCAAAACTCTAGATGCAAACTGCAGAAAACTCTTCACAAGCCTGCAGCAGGCAAGATATTAGCGCAGAAAAGCACAAACCACAAAAGAGTCAGATTTCTGTCAAATTAATGGAAAGACAAGGTCCAGATTGGAAGAAAATATTCACAATCATACGCTATCTAACAAAGAACTTGTATCCAAAACACGTGAGAATTCTTACGGTAATAACTCAAAAGAACCCTATGGAAAAAATAAGCAAAGAACTCGAAGAGCCATTTCACAAGAGAAGACACAGAATGACCAGTAAGCATATAAACAAATTATTCCAGTGATGCAGGAGCGGAAGCGTGAACCAAGCGAGCGGACACCTCACTCTAAAGAAACACTGCCTTCAAAGTGAAGCCTAAGTGCCTGCATAGGGTTTCCGAGGCTTTTAAATCTTAGCGGAAGCTGAAAGCCTCATCTGTCTCCCGCGGAGCGGTTGGTGGACTCGCAATACAGCGCTTATCACATGGAGCAACTGAGCTCCTCACGGAGTGAAGCTATCAGTATAATATTAGGATCATTTTCATCCGGGATCGAGAGACTAATACATCTCCTTTAGCTTACTAAACCTCACCAACTACCCAGTACACGGAAACCTCGCGGTATCGAGAATTACTGGGACGCATACAGCCCCAGAGAGAACAAGATGCGGTAGAGAGCGCAGGCGCGACCAAGAATCCCAGTTAGGAGGTCTGTCTCCTTCAGTAGGGGAAGGGGACAAGGCAAAACAAGTGCGCAGGTACAGTAGCGCCCGGCCAGAGGCTCCTAGAGATCGCGAGACACGCCCACATGCGCACTCTCCTCTGCCACCTCCGGTTAACCCGCCTCTTGGAGACCGTGCTCTCGCGGTATTTGTCCCGACTCTCGCGGGATTTGGCGTGGCACTTGGAGGCTGTGTCTGGGGAGGGGGTGGCGGTCCGTTAGTGGCGTTGGACTTTGGTCGTGGTGGCAGCGGATTTACCTCTGCTCTCGGGGAGCCACTCAGGCTGGAGCCAGCCAGGTGAAGAGCTCGCCCCGCATGTGTGTGCGCGCTGCAGGGGGACCGGGAGGCCCGGGGTGGGAGGGAGCCCTGATCTCGGCCTCCTCTGTTGCGACGGGCTTGCGCGAGGCGACCTGGCGCGGCCACCGCCCCAGCCCCGCCTTGACCGCTTCTCTCCTCTCTCCCAGTTCTTGCTGCCGCCTCGGCCGCGATGGGAGCGCAGGACCGGCCGCAGTGCCACTTCGACATTGAGATCAACCGGGAGCCGGGTGAGCTAGAGACTGGGGAGCCTGGGCTTGCCTGAGCTAAGGGTGGGGTTTACCCTCAACAACCCTACCCCAAACCTTTTAGGAAACGTGTAGACGCTGTCAACTTGCTCCTTTCTCCAAACAGATCATTGGAGAAGATAGTACCACCTCTACCCTACTACCCTACCCTCAGTTGAGACCTCATCTCTCAAACTCCGCACCCCTTACATCTTCAGAGCGGTGCCAAAAAAAGGGGCCACAAGCCTTTTGGGAGTCCCCCACCTCCACCCCTAATCAGGATTCCTAGGACGCAAACACTCTAGATTCTGATTTCTTTTATCCTACTCTGTGTACTTTGAAATTTGGACTCATAAAATTTATGCTCCCTAGTCCTTTGATAACATTAATATGATAATACCGCCTCAATTTCCCCTTAGGCATCTTTAGCCAGAATTTCTTAGTTCATCGGAAAATGTCTAATGAAACGACGATACTTAAACAGACATCTGAAGGAAATGAAGTGAGCCTTGTGGATCTTTGAGAAGAACTTTCCTGGCAATAATTGTGACTGAGCAAGTCCATGAACAAGAAACATAAATCGCTGGTAGTCAGTCCTGTGTAATCCCTGTGATTGATTGTGAATTGAACATTTGTGATTTTTTTTTCTTTTTGCTTTTGTTGGCTGATTGCTGAAAGTTGGTTGCCAGGCCTTTTTTCCTAGTTTGTCTTGGTCTGAATTTCCGCTGAAACCTACTCAGCTTTCTAGGGACACTCACGCTTCTGTTGACAGAAAGGTGCTAGCTTCTCATGAGGTTGGAAGACAAGAAATCTACTGACAGACCAATGCCCTCATTCCTGTTGCTAACCAGTTGCTCTCAAGTTGATTCTGACTCATGTTGACTCCATCCATGTGTTTCAGAGTACAACTAATTTTTTTCTTTTCTAAAGGGTTTTTCAATGGCTCTAATCTTTCAGAATTAGCACACCAGGCAGGATTAGCTCATCAGGCTTAATCTTTTTGGACCCAGTGTTTCCTATTCCTGGTAGAGAGAACAGTTAGTACAAAGAATCTGAGGAGGGAGTATGGTTGTCCTGTTTGAGGAAGGCCAGAATGGCTGGAGTGGAGGTGGGAAGTGGCTTGAGGCCATAGTAAGTACTTGGACTCAGTGAGATAGGAAAGCATTGAGTTTGAGCAACGAAATGATGTTGCATGCCGTCGAGTTGGAACTCATAGCGACCCTGTGCACAACAGAACAAAACACTGCCGGGTCCTGGACCAGTCTCACAATTGTTGCCATACTTGAGCCCGTTGATGCTGCCACATTTCCATTCCGTCTCGCTGGGGGTCCTCCTCTTTTTCTCTCACCCTCTGCCCTACCAAACATCCTTCTCCAGCAACTGGTCCCTCCTGACAATATGTCCGAAGTATGAGAGATGAAATTTGGCCATCCTGGTCTCCAAGGAGCACTCTGGCTGGACTTCTTCCAACACAGATCTGTTGGTTCTTTTGGAAGCCATGGTACTTTCAAATATTCTCCTCCAACACCATAACTCAAAAGCATCAGTTCTTCTACAGTCTTCCTTATTCACTGTCCAGATTCCGCATGCATATGAGGTTACTGAAAATACCGTGGCATGGGTCAGGCACACCTTAGTCCTCAATCTGACATCTTTGCTCTTCAACACTTTAAAAAGTGTGCAGCAGATTTGCCTAATGCAATACGTTGTTTGAT
>NW_006408642.1:3217367-3217770 GCF_000296735.1 Chrysochloris asiatica
TAAAGGCTTTGCATGAGGCCTATTTCACTGGGCAAGTTATAGAACTCCTTTTAGGTATTTAGGGAATTGTTTACTGGAATTAGTTATAGGCTGAAGACGGGCTTACAAGTTTTCTCTAATCATGTTCCCCAACATTTCTTTCTGTCCCACTCAAGTGTCTATTTTACAATAGTAGGCAAGGGAAACTAATATTCATAAGGCAGTCAAGGATTTTAGTATGATTTACCCTCTTCAAGCTATACCTAGATCTCTGTATCCCAGAGCCTCGTTGTTCCAAGGTTGAGTATGCATCACTATTTACCTCTGTCCCACTAGACTATGCAAACCTGTCTCAGTGTTCCCCTGTCTATGTTATTCTTCCGCTTCCTCCCCTCTTCTTGTATTGCCCTCCCCAACACCCAAA